>NC_044918.1:5544312-5675070 GCF_003576645.1 Ipomoea triloba
GGGGGGGGGGGGGGGGGGGGGGGGGGGGGGGGTGTTCTGGTCCATACAAGACATCCTCAGAACATGACACACTTTTTAGTTCAGTGGTTAGGTCCTCCTCTGGTTGGTGTGCTCGGGTTCAAGTCTCAGTGGTAACATAGTTTGGTTATTCTTTCCTATTTATTTTTTAGTCTCTTATTTCCTTATTTATTGTATTTATTCACTAGTCACCCTGTTAATTAATTATTTATTTATTATTTCAGTCGATGTTTCTTGGGCCGTTTAGCTTTGGGTTTTTGTACATACTCTATTGGGCCTCATGCTCCAATTTATAATATTATTGTTTTCTTATTCCACCCGATTTATGGTGGACTCGGTCCTAATAAAACCATCACTTATATTCATGGTCCACACAACTATGTGGAACATGATCCACACAATAATTTGCCAACATAATAATAACAAAAATACTAAAAGCCCAAACAAAACTAACTATTAATAAATAAAAGAATAAGCAAGTTTAACCAAAATTGTAAATGAATTAAGAATTATATAAAGAATTTGCATAAATTAGCAGTTAAAATAATATTTATCATTTATGGATCCATACAATCTTTTAAGTTTGACAAAGTTAATCGATATTTGAGTCATTCTATAAAACTCTTTTTTATTTCAAAAAAAAAAAAACTCTTTTTATTTTCTCTCATTCCTAAAAATGATCTTAAGAAAAAAAAATGTACACATAAATTTACAAGTGGTTTAATTTCAAGAATAAGGAAAACTTAAAGTTTACAAGTCATTTTTTTTTTTTTTGATAATAATCTCTCGAGACTAATTTATTGAATCATAAGCCGAAACGTTTACAAGAAAGATTAATGAAATGGACAAACATTCTTTACAGTCAGACGTAGAAACAAATTTTCTAACAATGTTATCGAAAACCTGAATCGCACACTGTTTCACAAATTTGAAGCTGAAGTCGACAAGAGCACTCCAAGCTTCTTTACTGTCAATAGCAATTTGGTCAAACATAATGAAGACATACTCTAGTTCAAAAGTCATTTAATTAATTGTATGCTAAATCATCTTCGATAACCTAGTATTGAGATTTTTGAAATTTTAATTCAAGCAGCAAGGTAAATTTTGGAGTTATATGCGCGTCGCTCAAGATAGAAGCACGAATTGGACTTTGAAGATTTTTTTTTTTTTTATTTTGAAGGAGGACTTTGAAGATTTATTTATGAACTTATGGAATTTTAATAAGGTGCTTAAACCATGTGCCAATTCAAATTTCAAAGGGAGGGAAAAATAAGGTTCTAGAAGCTGAAAATTTGAATTTGAAGTTTTGAATTCAACGTTTTTCTGGTAGTATGATTTTTTGTTTTCTAGTGTTTTGCTTGTGTGAATTTTTATATTGTAGGGCCAATTTGTTGCTACTTGTGGAGTTGTGGCGACAAATAAATGCCATATTGTAACTAGTAATTAAAAGATATTAAAATATTTTTGACAATAAAAAATTCATGTGTTTTCTCCATGTATTAATCATGGTGCTCTTGATTTGTCAAGATTTAACTATTGCGTTAACAATTTATTTTTTAATCTATAAAACTATAAATATTCTATCTATCTCATTTTATATGTCTTGTATACTATTTATTGTCAAAATTTAATTATAACTTTTATTATGTTAAAATTTAATATTTTTATGTTTAATAGTACTTTTAATATAGTTTCTATGTATATAAAATTTTTTTATATAATAATACTAAATTAAACATTATGAAAATTTAAACTAAAAATAACTCCAATAAACTTGGATAATTGAATCAAATACATAAAATAGTACTGAATGAACACTTTTTTCATATATAATGTAATGTAACACGTCAATACATAATAAACACTATTCCATATAATATAATAATTAATATTAGAATGCATAATAAATAAATAATTAAATATTAATATTACTCCCCGGGTGAACAATATTCACCTCTAAGAAAAATCGCACGACTAAAATTTAGTGCATACACTCACTCACAAAAGGCCAAATTTTCTCGCTCCACGCCCCGACCAGACACACTTGAATGATCCAATCTTCAGTTTCCAATTTGTCTTCTTCCCCTGCCCCTACTGACAGCCCCTGCTCTCTTCACGCTCTCAATGCCCGTCATCGTCGCGAAGATTCTCCGAATCTGATAAAGCTTGTGCGACTGCTGGGCAATGAGATTCGCAGTGGATGTTCTCCGGCTCAAGATTATCTCGTACCCGTCGCCGAAATTATCCATCCCTTCGGCTAAGAGCTGCCAGAAGAGACCCCCGGCGGCCGCGCCGCCGCGCCTGGCCGACGAATATATGTTGTAGTACACGGTCTTGTACAGAAGATCCCTCTTGTCGGCGGTGAAGCCCGGGTCGTCCTGGGATTTGCCGAACTCCGAGATGAGCAAAGGCTTGTTGAGAATGTCCTGAGAATCTTGGATGTGGGCGTTGAGCCAGTCGCTGAGGAATGAGAGTTGGGTTTGGTCGTTGGAGCTAGTTAACCTGGTACCGATCGAAAAACATCAAAAGTTTAGGAACAGAAATCGAGGAAATGGATGAAGAAACATATATATATTTACCACTGATCAGGGTAGACGTGAGTGGTGGCAAAATCGATTGCGGGGACAGCATTGTTGGCAATGAAGTCTGTTCCTATGTTGACGTTTGTGTTGAGTTTGGTCCTCTGTGGAGATGTTTGGCCGTAAAATCCTTCTAAACCAGCTTCTACCAGATGGTTTGTATCTATGGACTTCACGTAATCAGCCATTTCTGTTATCCATGACTGTAATTTAAAAAAAAAAAAAAAAAAAAAAAACAGAGACTAAAAATGAAATGTTTGTCTTTGTAATTGATGGTGAACTCACAGAAGGCAAATGGAAGACTAAAAATAAAAACATAGGACCAAGTGAGATAATTTTGAAAATTTTCGTGACACATATAAACTGTAGAAAGTATTCGAGGACTAAAGATGCAATTAACTATTTCAAAATTTGAAATACTAGCATAGTAGCATGTCACATTCATTTCTGGCCAACTATGATGTATAAAGTGGGTAAATGGGTAGCATATATAATTATTGAGAAGTTATAAAAAACACCTAACAGTTTGAAATTTAATGAAGCCAGACAAATACTGGTTACTAAATTCAAAACTCCAACAGTAACCAAATAATTCTTTAGATGTTCAGCAAAAAAACAACATAAATCTGAGGAAACATATGAACCTGAATGGTCTTCCCAGATGGATCTGAGGTGCACCTAGGCTCATTCATCAGCTCCCAAGCCATGATTGTTGGGTCATTCTTGTACTCAACTCCAATGAAAGTGTTGAGTCTGTTCAGAACAGTCTGCACACACAGAAACATATGACTACAAGAATGATAATATTGGGGCAACCCCAATTGGTGAAGTTGTTAACTTGTTAATCACAAAATTACAAATTCAACTTTCAGCAAGAGCTAGCGACCTATTGCCCCCAATGCACATAGTAATGGCTGCGGGTTTTCCTCATCATGAAAAAAAAAAAAAAAAAACAAATGACAGCCGTCTTACCTTAACATGGTTTTTGTAGTAAGTCTTAACAACAGAGTTTGTAAAGAAATCATCTTCTGATGTAAGGTACTGCCCCTGAGCTCTAGCCCAGTTCACATACTGCTTCTTTCCACCAAAACTGTCATAATTATTTGCCAGGCTTAATATCACCCTAATCCCATACTTTTTAGCCTCAGCTATCACAAAATCCAACCCCTTCAATACATAACCCAAAAAGATGTCAGCTTTAAAGTAAATCACTAATTTCTTTGTCTTCTTGAGATCGAAAGAAAATGGAAGAAGAAGAATTGAATACCTTGAACATATGTTCATTGTAAGAGCCAGGAGCATACTGAAGAGGATTGTATCCACCATCACTGAAAGCCCAAGTTCTTGCCACAGTGAGGCCATGGCTAGAGGCATCTCTAAAGGCTTCAGAAACTTTTGATCTCTGGGAAGGGTCAGAAGCCATGTACATCAGCCAATAGGCATTGAACCCATTTGCATAGAAAGGGTATCCGTTCAACAAGAAATGGATCCCTTTGGTTCTTATGAACCCATCGCTTGCTGTCGCTGGATACACGAAGCAATTTTGGTGAACAAGAAGAAGAAGGGCCAAAAACAGAGATAAACCAAAATGCCTCATCTGATCTTTCTAATGGCAGATGAGAAGGGGAAATTAAACCAAATAAAACTGGTATTTAAAAGGCTATGCACAACAACGTGGGGCTGTATATAATAATTTTGTCATTGAGTAGAACAGGGAAAAGGAAAAAAGAAAACTGTAAATTAAATGATGGAATATAATAACAAGAAACTGAAACCCTTTTATCTTTTTCTCTTTTCCCCTGTAAATACTAGGCTCAACTCTGAAGCATAAAACAGACACGCAAGTATACACGCTCAAGAGAGTGATTACTCATTTGTTTGTAGGTGAGAAATTGAATAATTTTAATTTAGTGAGGGCATCATTATGGTAAAAGTGGGTGGAGGGGTTGGTCGATCCTCGTGAATTTTCTTTGCTATAAATCAGGTTCTTTTGGCATAAAACCTGCAGGTAATCCGATCCATGCAAGGTTTGTTTGTATCAACTATCAAAAGAAATTTAGTAATAAAAATCCAAAACTAATTCAACTTTCTCTCTTGTCAAAGTATTGGCCGACAGACAATTTTCAATTTACTTCCTACTCTTGAGTAAGGGTTTTGAAAATTTGAGATTAGTGTGTCTTAAATTGGAAAGTTTAGGACTCATTTGAAAATCTAGAAAATGATTTTCAGACTCATTTTCTATAAAATATTTTAATTTTTTAGTGTTTGATTAAGGCTCTGTTTGGCATAGCTTATTTAGGAGCTTATAGCTTATTTTAAGCTACTAATAAGCTATAAGCTCTGTTTGGTAATGTTCTCAAAATAAGCTAGTAGCTTAAAATAAGAGCTTATTTTGAAACGCTACTTGGGGTAGCTTTTCAAAATAAGCTAGTAGCTTTTTAACTTTTTTCCATCTTTATCCTTATTATTTTAAATAAATGACATCCTTTACCCCTTTCAATTAAAACCATTTTGACATTTTCTTTTCATTATATTTGGTTGTAATTTCAGTTTAATATTTATGTTTGAACATTAATTTTTGTATGAACTAATCTTATGAATTATAAATATTTATTTTTACTTTATATATTTTCAAATATATGTTCTTACTTTATATTTTATTTAAATATATTAATTTCATTATTTTATATTTTAATATATAAACAAACCTATTTAAATTTAAAATTATTTAAATTGTATGAAGATGTCCTTTTTAGTCTTTTTACATTTATCAGCTTATCAAAAGCTAATTTTACCAAACGCTTTTAAGCATAACAGCTAGCTTAACAGCTATTCAGATTTTAGCTTCGAGATTATAGCTTTTCGGTTTTTAGCTACTTTTCAGCTTTCAGCTACCTTTTCAGCTAGGTTTGCCAAACATAGCCTAAGTTTCTGTTTGGCAGAGCTTATTTAGGAGCTTATAACTTATTTTAAACTACTAATAAGCTATAAGCTCTGTTTGGTAATGTTTTCAAAATAAGCTAGTAACTTAAAATAAAAACTTATTTTGAAACGCTACTTTAGATAGCTTTTCAAAAATAAGCTAGTAGTTTTTTAACTTTTTTCCATCTTTATTCTTATTATTTTAAATAAATGACATCATTTAGTCATCCCAATTAAAACTCTTTTGACATTTTTTTTTCATTATGTTTGGTTTTAATTTCAGTTTGACATTTGTGTTTGAACATTAATTTTTTTATGAAATAACCTTATGAATTATAACATTTTGTTTTATTTTATATATTTTCAAGTATATATTCTTACTTTATATTTTATTTAAATATATTGATTTCATTATTTTATATTTAATATATAAACAAACCTATTTAAATTTAAAATTATTTATGTATATTAAAGTGTGCGTGCACACATATATATGGGGCAGAGGAGGGGGTTAACTGCCCCCATTGTTCCCTTCTGGATCCACCCATGTGCATCACTACATATGTAATGGTGGGATTGGGGATGATCTTGGTGTCTCTGGTAACCTTATCTTCATGTTATTTCGATATAGTTTAATTGGCCTAGTTTAATTTTTATTAATTATATCCTACTAGTGAATAAACACTTTGAAGAACTTGTAAATTGTTTGAGATACATTTTACGATTTACCTCATTTGACAATATTACAAAGTAGGGGACAACAATACAAATGAAAATTTACAATACTAGCGTTTGATCTTTTACCAATCCCGACCACGACACCGGTCACCGGCAGTTGCCCGGTGAAAGGGACAAGGACGACGCGGGGCCTTGGGGACTCTGTTCAAACAGAACCTGATCTCCCTATGGCCCCCCGTAGCTTCCTTGCTTGTAATTAAAGAAAATTGGCATTACCTATTTTATTTACATATAGTATTATTATTACAAGGAAAAAGTGTCAAATAAACCACTGAACTTGTCGCATTTGTGCAATTGGACCATTGAACTTAAAAAGTGTGCAATTCAACCATCAAACAAGCAAAATTTGTGCAATTGGACCATTTTTACAAACAAAATTTAATTCAATTTGAGTTAAAAACATTTTAATATTGACTCCCAACTAGTATGGTAGAAGAAAATGACACTCTTAATACATATATGTTAGTAATATAATTGGATTTTACTAGAAAATTTTTGTAAAAATGGTCCAATTGCACAAATTTTGCTTATTTGATGGTTGAATTGCACACTTTTTAAGTACAATGGCCCAATTGCACAAAAGCGATAAGTTCAGTGGCCTATTTGACACTTTTTCCTTATTACAAAAGCAGATTTATCGAATGAACGCTGTAAATTTTTCTTGTCACATTTGAATTTTGAGACTGGCGCGCGTCACGAAAGATGGAGTAGCAGAGGGGACTTAAGTATATATTATCCGCGTAATCAGCGGCGAAAATGAGTAAAATTTTCATTCAAATTAAGCAAATTAAAGCGGCCAAGAAAATTAGAGACAACCTCAAAGTATGAACAAAAGTCAGTGAATTGGCTCCTATTGTCCCATACCGGATGCCGAAAGTAGATGGAGATGTCATTTTCATTGAATTATATTTTAAGTTATATTAAATAAATTTTTAAATTGGTTTTAATATAAATAAATAAAAATTATACCTTTCAAAAACAATTATATATATACATTGTTTTTCAAAAAATATATATACATTGTTGGAATTTTTAGTATAAAATGGCATGTAAGTGACAATTTTGTGATACAAATATATGAGTTCACTTTCAATTTGGGTCGGATCAAAATGGATTCGCGTTCTTTATAGTAAGATGGAGAAAATGATATATTGTATGCCCAAAACGGATAATGGGTGAATGAGAATCTTTCAAAGTAAACCAATTTAAGTTATAAAAAAATGGAGGTAGAAACATTTTGGAAAAACATTTGTCTCACATTGGTTTAAGAAGCGGGTTTGCAACACTATATGTACAAGAGCTTTTTAGAAGAATGTTGAATTATATAGCATATAGACTTTATTCCCCTTGTAGGGACGGGTGCAAATCAAAGTACCATTTTGGGCCGTATTAATTATATTTATATGACTTGGATCTTTTCTTGGGTTTATATTCAAATTAATTATAAAACCCTTATTTTCGCTATTTATTTATTTTATATAAATAAATTTTAATTCCGTACCAAGCTAGATTGGATCAAAATTTCTAAAAATTAAATTTCATTTTTCGTTATATATATATATATATATATATATATATATATATATATGGAAAATTGATTTATTCACCACCAACAAAGATGAGCATATTCTATCTTATTTACCAAAGGATATAATGCATGTATTAAAGCTAAGGTTTCTAAGTTTTTTGAGATTTGGCCATTAGCCTTGTGCTCAAATGTCATGTAGTGGCTCTCCATACGGGAGGTCATGAGATCGAGATTTAGTGGATGCGATACTAACTCTTTGTGCTTCAACAGGTTGAGAATTGTTATTATAACACCTATTATTCATTATGAGCAAATGAAATGTGCGGTTTAGCATAAGTTGAATGATGGAGTTGAGCAACACAAATGTAATAATGTTATCCTTTTTAACGATTTTAGTAACAGTATATGAGATAAACATACATGTAAAAGATGTGTTGCACGTAATCCATTACACACGTGACATGAAACACATCTTGGCTTTATTTGGTATATGTAGGTTTTGATTTAGCTATTGTATTTCTAACTACTTTGGACCTATTAGTTACTGAATACATACATATTTAATTTCGATTACTTTGGACTTCTTGAAGCTTACATTTGTTTTCTCATCAGGTTTGGGGCTACACCATATATCTTTCTTTTATATATATAGCATGTAAATAAATAATTTTCTGAATTTATAATTTTTATATGTTATCAGTTTATTAAATATATTTTACAATTATTAATATAATCTGCTCGTCAAAACTGTTAATGTAAGTCCATTATTTACATGTAGCTATCAGCTATGCTTGAGCCACCTTGTACAATTCTTCTTATTCTTTATTTATATTAATGATGACTTTTTTTAATAAATTATATCATGGCCTATAGTCTATTATGCACATTTAGTTATAACTCAATGTGCAAATATTTTAACTAAATATATTATGTATATAATAGTTGAATTTACATAATCTCTTAATTGAAAATGTAATATGTTAACTATATGTGCATAATCTAAATTAGGAATCAACATGGTTGGTGTGGTGGACCTGGCCCTAGCCCACTATATATATATATATATATATATATATATATATATATATATATATATATATATTGGTCTTTAATTTTTTTTTTTTTTTTAAAAATATTGGGCCGTTTGATTGCTTTCCCAACTGGTATGGCCTATTCTGGGCTTCTGCTCCATTTCATCTTACAATACGCAAATTATATTGTGGATCATGGTCCACAATGCATTGTGGACTATGATCATGGCTGATACTGCAGTTGTGTTGAATAGATATTGCAGTTGTGTTGAAAAGATACTGCAGTTGTGTTGAAAGGGAATTGCAGTTTCATAGAACAGAGGTCGTTCATCCGTTCAACACAACTGCAGTATCTTTTAAACACAACTGCAGTACCCGTTCAACACAACTGCAGTTCCAGACGGATGGCACGACTTCTGTTCCGCGCAACCGCAATTCCTTTTCAATACAACTGCAGTATCAGCCATGATCCATGATCCACGGTATAACGACGGCTTACAATAAGCTATTTGAATATTTGGTTGGTGTGGTGGTCCGGAGGCAAATTATTATGTGGACCGAATGCACATTGCAAGGTGGACTCAGGTCCATAATATACAATTTATATATTGAATATTCACAATTTATATACTGAATATTGATTATTTGAATTACGAACATTTAGTATGTAAATTGTGATCAGTCCACATTCTAAGGTGGACCTCATTCCATAGTATAATTATTGGTGGTATTAGTGATACCACAATATAATTGCACAATCATTATACCATGGATCATGATCCACCTTATAAGGTGAGCTATTGACATAAGATATATTTTTAATGTATTACATGTACATTTTTAATCACATTTTTATTCGCAATGTATATACTAATTTAGTATATTAAAAATGAACATTTATTCCTAGTCTATAATATAATTTTTCATAATCACATTTTTATTTACAATGTATATTCTAATTTTAAATATGCACCATGATTGAATAATGCTCAATGAACAATACAAAAGTAATAAAATTTAAATGATTGAAATAAATAAAGGAATACATGAATCTTATAAATATTAGAAGATGAAATTTTAATTTTTTATGATAATAAATATTATTATCTAGCATAATAATTTTTTTTAAATGCATTGAACTTAATAGGTATTGTGTTTTAAAAAGATTAGATTTAACTTTTAGCAAATGTAATTATTTTTTCTTATAATTAGATTTGAATATTAATACCATGATAAATAAAATGAAAATGTTTTGTTGATAATAAGCCAATGATGCATATCAAATAAGATAAAATGGAAAAAAAAAAAAACTCTATTACCCAAAAAAACTTTTAATTATAAAAAAGAAGTTAATTTTTCATATAAGAAATCATTTTAAAATAGACACATATTATTCATTAATTAAAAAGTACTATTAAATTAAATCATATTTATACAAACTACATATACACACATGTATTCATGTGTTTGTATTTTATAAAGCGATGGTAGACTTGACAAAAAAACATAGTAAGAGTAAACTTGGTAAGAAATTATAAATGTATAACACAAAAAAAACATCAAATATAAACATTTAATGTTACTTATATTACTAATAAATTTTTAATCCCAGTTAAAGACTAATGTTAAAATTAATATCAAAAGAAAAAATATATAAATGATAAAATTGAAAAAAAAAATATGTAAAGAAACAACACAAAAATCAAACACTTAATACAATTTATACTACCAACTATAAACTTAGGCATTTTAAGCTTTGAGCTTACGCACCTTAAGTTGAAAAATAATGCACATTAAGCTTTAAGCTAAGCATAGGCACCTTAATCTAAGGAGCGATGCACCTTAAGCTTTAAACATACGCATCTTAAACTTTAAACTTAAGCTTTAAACTTAGGCACCTTAAAGATATGAAGTTATGCACCTTAAGATTTAGACTTACGCACTTTAAATTTTGAACTTACCCAAAACTATCATAATATCACTGCTTTTCTTTTTAAGTTTTCTTCACTCTGGGTTGTTGATTTTGGCTAGATCAATGACTGATATTTTACCCCTTTTTTACCTGGAGACCTCATTCGCATTTGATTTCTAGTCTATTTATATGTAACTTTTTGACTTATTGTTATTCTTTTGTATGTATATAAATTATTATATGAAGTATTTTACACATTTTATTATCCCCAAATGTTGAGCATCATACACATACAACTCTTCGATTCTGAAACAGAAAAAGTAAAAGAAGCAACAATTGAAGGTGTTTTATCCCTTATTGAGAAACAATTTTACACAACATATTACAATAAAATCCATCTTTATACACCTAATAATGGAAAAGTAATCATATACCTTGCTGCCACATTTTACTGCCTTAACATGCATGCTTATTTGCTTAGATTGATTCCAAAAAAATAAAAATAAAAAATTGGAATTACAATTTTTCCTTTATTTAATTTCATTAATAAAATCTGAACATGTGACAAAAGTTTTATTCCTTGAGAGTAAATAAAATGGTGTTATTTAACACAAATTTGTCACCAATTCATGAGGATTGTAAACTCAAACCAAACAGTAATAATTACACCGAAAAGAAATAGCATAAAATAGTTGGATTAGTTGGTTGTGGATGGCAAATTGTGAGTAAGAAATAGCAGAAAGAGCAGTAGTTGAATTCATTTTGCAGACATGTTTGATTTATTGGCCATGTCCATAATACCTCCGAAGCCACCTTCCTTGAGATACTGGACGTACCTGGAGAACTCCGGCCTGGCCGTAACCTTCTTGCTCTTCCGCCGCCCATCGAAGAGGCTGAAAATGGGGTGAATCTTGCTGGCCTTATCCGCTTTCTTGGCCTGCGATTTCGTTTCTTCCGACATCGTCACTTTCTTGGACGATGAAGAACTAAAGACGGAGGCGCCAATATTTTTAGCAGACGGGACGCTCGCCGTTCTGCTCAACTTGGGCTCGAACAGCGGGGCTTCATCCTTTAACTGCTCGTAGGCGAGTGGGCTTTTTCTTGTGGTTAGTGATCTCAACATCGCCATTCTAATAAGCTAGCTACAAGCAGTACATACAGTTTCTTAATTGGACTGATAGATCTGCAGCATCAATATAATGGCAAATGGATGGGTTATGAAGTTTGGAATATAACGAGGAAGAATTGAAGAGCATTATATTGGTTAGGTTCGTTTTCAATTCGTAAGAATGTAGGTGGGAACTCATGCGAAAGGTTTGACAATGGTAGCTAGCAACTTGAATTGTCTTGTTTGACTACTTGTACGTGGGCGCAGAAAGTCTGATCATGCTGGCGCCATTCTTTATGCTCATTTATGCTAACAAGTAGACCGCGTTTGGTTCTTTGCTACATCGATTTGGAATGTTCACACAACACTGGAATTAAAGATATCAAACATACCATACCAAATACCTTGTGTTCAAATGACACACTCTTTTTAGGTTGCAAGGTACAAAGAAAGTGATACTATGTTTTGTAGTAAGTAAGTCAACATAAATTATGTACTAGCTCAAATAAAAATATTAATAGGTTGCTCCGACTGAAAGTGGAACTTATAACATTTTAGTTATCAAATTAATAACTGACATACCAAACAGCACTCTTGGTGGATCAAACATTATGAGACGCCGAAGTGAGAAAATTTGGTGTAGTTTATTAAATTTTGTGCATGCGACTTATTTCCAGAGACATTTAAAGCGTATGGTTGAGTAGTTTACGTTTAAAAAGGAACAGATTGCGCAAGAAATTCAAAAACATTATACAATTAGTCAAATGTTGCTGCTCTTAAAGGTGGCTAACCATGTAACATCTGGCGCATAGAAATGTCAAAACGTTGAATGCTAGTTTGAAATGTCTCAACCGGCCTCTTAAATCAACAAAAGATAAATTTTAATATTAGGCTGGTATTAAATATTAATACCTTTTGTCTAACCCTCTAGTGTCCTCCTTCAATTTATAAAAAAAATAAACTGAAATCTTTACTTGAAGATAAAACTCATTAACTAAACTTACTGAAATCTTTACTTGAAGATAAAACTCATTAACTAAACTTGAAAATGCATTCTACATGAAACCTATTCTGTAATCATAACCGGTAAAAAATTACAACTTCACGAGGAGACAAATCAACTTAAATTATCTATAATTAATTTACTCAAATAAAAAAAAAAAGCCAATATACAACTCCACACATTCTTACCATTAGCCCAATATGCATATATGTATTGGTAATGCAAAGGTTTTGAATTGAAATTATTTTATTTAATCAAAATTTTCTGCCTTTTTCTTCCTGGTGGACCAGTTCTGTCGGCAAGTATTTTAGAATCAATCCAGATTGATTTAGTCATAATTGAAATATATCTAAGCCTCTTTATATAGTAGGAGCTGAAATCTAGATTGGTCCTAAACCACTAAAATAATTGTAAACAAAAATGGTCCACTAAGAGAAAACAAAAGAAAGGGGGGAGAAAATAATTTAAATTCAAAACCTTTGCATTACTAAGAGAAAAACTTTTCTGTTTCTTGTGTTCGTGTGAAATATGTTTAAAATCCAAATTTCTTGGAGCTGGAAGCCTGGAGCTTACATTCACAAAGCTAAAGAGTAAAGATTTGTAAAAGATAGGCAGGTGGGAAAAAACCCTGACTTGGTAATGGTATAAATTACAACAGCTGCAGCAGCACTATAGCCGGATTGATGTGTTGGCTACCGCCTACCGCTCCTCTGAGTTGAACTTGTTCCAAGCTTCCTATAAAAATCAAGAATAAAATAAAATAAAATAAAATTAGAAGGGATATAATCAAGGAGCCTTTTGTCAACAGAACATAGCATCATGCAACGTGGTGTAGAAAACTGAAGACTCGGGCATCTGAACACACCTTTAGAAGATCAAAGACCTTTTCGCATATATACTTTTGCTGAATGGTTGCGCCCCGTTGCTGTAATTTGTCAGGGTGGACGCACAGAGTGGCTTTCCTGTAAGCTTTCTTTACAGCTGCAGAAGTTATGACTTCTGTTAATGGAACTGGCTGCCAACCGCTATCAGGCCCAAGAATCTGTCAACAACTTAATCTAGTCATTCACTTGTGACAGACACTCACAAAGAAAACAAAACTATGCAACTCACTTCAACGGGAAAATAAAAAGGTATAGGTATTTGCTTATTTGCTTCTCAAAGACATATTCGAACACCAGTTTTGCCTCCTTTTCTAACATTATTAATATTGTAAATATTTAATATAACTGACACTCCACATATCAAGGAAAAGATGTACGGAGTAAGAATGGAAGGAATTCCTCAAGACAGGACAATTCAGGGGGACAGAAAAACAAAAGTAAAGCCAGAGAAGCAATAAATCATGCATTGAGTAAGGATATCATACATATTGCAATGTTGAAAGCAATGCCCGCAAATTCCCTTCTTTCCCACTTGACCATCTCTTAACTTCACCATCTAGAGCTTCTGCCAATCTCTGCAAGCATACCATCACATAGGTCATATGCAATAAATAGGTAAATATGTAAACTATGTAGGTAAATATGTAAACTATGTCAAGTAGAATGACACGTACATTCCTCTCTGCTTGCTCTCTTTGAGCAAGAAGATCACGCATGTTTTTCTCTGCAAGAGCCTTGGCCTGAAGTGACACCATAAAACATGAGATGTATAGACAGGTAAACATAAGAGCTCTATAAATGCCCCCACCCCCCTTCCAAAAAAATAAACCCTTTAAAAGTAATGGGGTAAAGACAACAAATCACATACAGCACGCTCAGCTGTTCTTTGATATCTCTCTATGCGAGCTTTACATCTCTGAGGTGATTCACCTTCAATGCCTATAACAACTTAAATTAAGAATTTGCAGCAGAAAAAAAAAAATTGTTCCCAACAAAAAGTAAAAGTGATATGCAGGATTGATAACCAATAAGGGAAAGCCCTTATTTACATACCAGCATTAGCTGAAGAATATGAATATCTCAACTTCGAGGGTTGTGGATTCTGTTGGTCCGGAATATTCTGTCATTATCACTGGTTAATAGACTGCTGTAGGATTGTATGTAAACACCCAAAAACAAAAGGAAAAAGATACTCACAGAAGAGAAAGAGCGGGTTCTCATTTCTGTACTCCCAGAAAATCTATCAGAATATGATCTCTCCACTTGTTCTCTTGCATCATTGGCAGCCTTCCCAGCCATTGCCTTCTCAAAGGCACGCTGCCGAGCCTCTGCAGTTGCTCTCTCTACTGCAGCACGCTCTGCCCTGAGCCTAGCCTCTGCAGATGCCTTCTCAGCTAAATATTTCTCCCTAGCATCCATGAATGGCTTCTCTAATCTTCCTCGATTATCTACTGTAGCCTTTTGCCCTACTTCAGTAGCAGCTCTGTCTACAGCAGCTCTTTCTGATCTCTCTCGGGCTTGAGCATACAACTTTTCAAGAGCATCGCCAGTCACAGCCATCCTGTCCTTTTCTCTTTCCCTTTCTCTCTCCCTCTCTTCTTCTATCTTTTTTAGATATTCACCCTCCAGTTCTTGCTCCCTTGCCTGCCTTTCGACTTTTAGCTCTTTGGGAATCCTGCCTTCATTTGACATAATCTCTTCTCGTCCAGTGCTCTTGTTAGTGCTTCTTTGATCTGTCTGTGATGGGGTCTCACCATCTTCTAGAACAGCTGACAGAGCTTCTCCAATTTTCCTTCCATTGTCAGACCAATTCCTAACAACTTGACGTGAAAACTTCTCTTTAGTAACCTCCTTGTTGATGGGAAACTGCAATCCCCCATTGCTGTTCCCTTTCTGCCCTTCAAAAGTTGTTGCTTTTACATTTTCAGAATGGCATGCCATTTGAGAGGCCAAATTTTCCTTTTCAACATGCAATTTCCCAATGCCAATGCCAATTTCTTGGGAGTTTGTCAGATGCCCATCCAAAGATGGTGGATTTCTGACATCTTTACGTTGCGAGTTGTCTTGTTTTTCACTGGATGAGATGAATCTTTCTTCAACCGGCAGATTATTCACTCCAACTTCTGCTTCTTCTTCACCATCTTCATGTTCAGCTTTTATCTTTTCATTGTCATGCATAAAGGCTGCTTCAGTTTCTTCCAGCTTTTTAAAACTTCTGTCAAGCTTCTCAGACATTTGGCTCACATCCACCTTCTCATCAAAACTTGATTCATAGGCCCTATCAAATGTAGCAGCATTCTTCCCATCCATCCAAATCGCTTCATTGTTCTTGGCCTGTTCACTCAATTCTTCGAGCTTACAGTGATCTTCAATTATCCAGTCAATATCATCAAGCTCATCAGCTTCTTCAGATATGTTATCAACTTCTACCTCAGAAGTTGTGGCTGTTCTCAGTTCATCGTGTTCTTGTTCTTGAAACTTTGTGATTCTCACCCCACCTCCATTTCCTTCACAAGAATTACAAGGTCCCACCCGACATTCCTCTCTTTCATGATCCTGGTTTTTTTCTTCAGGTTCATTCTTCGGGAAAACTGTAGGAAATTGCTTGCAACCATGCTCCCACTTAAAAGCATCCCTGATCTTATCATGATCCTCTCTATTAGAAGCCACTTCTTTGTGTCCCTTATTGTCTTCTTGTTCAAGATCCATCTTCAATATCTTGTCATTCATTTTGCTTTCCCATTTGATTTCCTGCTCAACATCTTCTTCCCAAAGAGACTCTTTAATACTGTTTCCATTTTTGTTTATTTCAAGAGCCTCCTGTTCAACATTTTTTTCCTTTCCTCCAGAGTCCCCTTCTTGTTGCTCATCTCTTTTCTCCTGCTCAAGACCATGCTTCAAAATATTTTCGTTTGATATTTTATCAACAGAAGCATTATGTCTTCCCTCGTATTCTTCCTTCTCCAAGTCCATTTTTGGCTCTTTTCCATTTACTTTCCTTGCATCAGCATCCATGACACTCTTTTCATTATCAAATCGATCACAGTCATGGTTTGGTTTTGGTTTAGCTCTAAATTTGTCCATATTCTGCTCAGATTCACTGGGGACCACATCATGTTTATATCCGTTGTTATTTAACCCTGATATTTGTCCCTGCTGCTGTGATTCTCCCAAATTTAAATCAAGTTCAAATGGATCTTGATCCACTTTACCAGATCTTCCACACTCCTCACCCAACTCAAAAGCCACTTTGGTCATTTTTAGTTGTTTCCTGTCTTCTTCCCACTCAGGAGCCCCTTTGGCAGGTCTAAATGTTTTGCAGTTTTCATGCTGTCCAAATGCATCAGCAGCTGCTCTAATCGGCTGTTGGTGCTCATGTGAGTCCATGTGTTTCATCTCATATTTAAGTTTCTGAGATGCGTCCTGAGGTAGGAATGTTTCAGTCACTTCAAAGAATTCCATTGCTTCCCTCCATGCAACAGTTCTGTCAGTTTTATGAGCTCCTTGAGAATAACCTTCCTCCTGCTTGTTTTCTGAAGATTTTCCAGCAAAATTGATGGAATTCCCTCCTTCAGACAGATCTAATTCAACCTTGTTTGTCTTCTTAACTATTTTGCTTTCTTCAGAAAATGGTTCATGTTGACCAGCTTCTTTTTCACACTTTCCTGGCACTCTATTATCCTCGTGATGGGCAGGTTCATCAAAAGTCCTGCTTGTAATTCCCTCCATAGTATTGCTCTGCAGTCGCTGTTTACAACTTTTTAGATCTTGCTTCTTCTTTTCCATAGATTCTTTTGCACTTCGAACCTTCGCTTGCGCTTTTGCCATTGCATCTTTTATCATTTCAGTAGATGAACTTGCATCGACTTCCGCAGCAAAAAAGGGCAATGGAGCTTCACCTGGTATTCGTTCACAAGCATAATTCTTGGAAGTATGCAGTCTTGAATTTGGTCTATTAGATTGGCTTGTCTCTGCAAACGCAGGCGGCGGTCTTGATGGTGGTGGCAATTGAGAAGGCTTAGTTCGTAAGCTGATGTCAGTCACACTGCAGAAGGGCAGCTTTGTAGGTTCTGGATCATCTCCGCAAACTCCAAAACTGGTGTTTGTGAAATGGGAAGCACTTTTCTTAAATCGGTTTTCTTCTGAAATGCTTCCACCAAAACTCATACCCTGGCTGACATCAATAGTTGCCTCTATAGGAGCCTTCCCATCTTCTGTATTTCTTGAACTCTGGTTCTCAGGAATCACGTAGGTATATCCCGAAGCAGCCTGCAACCGACTCATGTCTGTCATCACGTCTGAACCATCCACATCAGTTCTCTCATTAGGCCCGTGATATGAGACATTGAACTGCTTATCATCATTAATTGAGTAGTGGATATCAGCATAGGGCATGCTCTGACTCCTTTCAGAAAAAGCAGAAGGATCAGAATCATCTGAGAGCGATTCACTTTGAGCTGGACTCCTATGGTCATGAGATGGAAGAAAAATTTAACAGCAAAATTCAGCTTCCATTTATAACTGACAAAAACGCAATTCTTAAACACTAAATAAAATGAGCTTTTTCTTCAGATATTCACATGTAACATCTTCATGTAGTACCATGTACACAAACGAGAATGTTTAAACAATATTCATAACCATGTGGTATTGTGGTGTTTTCTTTTATCCCCACAACTTTGTAGGAAAGCGGATGGCTTCTATGGGACCAATCTTCCTTACAAAAATTTAAAACCCCTTGGGAAGTGTAGGGAGCAATTTCTTCTTCCCACTGGATAAGATGGTCCAGCATTAAATTTGACCAAAACATTTGTGTCATACTTTCAACCACTCCTGAATTTCCAAAATCCAGATAAACCCTCAAAGCTAGCAAGCGAAACAGCAAGAGATTAATTTCTTGTTGTCTTGTTGCAGTGCAAGAACCTTAAATTTTCAATCCAGTTCAATCTTAAGCAAAGTTTAGCACATTGGAACAGAATAAACCTCAAAATAAACACAAATGCTGACACTAAGCTGCTGCCAAATAATAAAATGATAGCCTGCTAGAACATTTTACTTGTTACTTTTCTACCATCACCTTCCCTTCTCATCCTAATTATATTTAAAATGTCGATCCAGAAGCCAATAAAAGTTTAGTTAAAGCACAAAGACAAAAGCAAATCGGTTCTTCAAGCAGTCTTCATCAATGTAGCATAGTAGCTCACAATTATGCATAAATGAGCAAAAAGAAACATGAAAATTTCTGCTTCATATTGGATAGAGCAAATGAGACAAATCACAAAAGGCTATAGTGACCATACCAGGCCTCATCAGAAGAATTGTAACCAGCACTGGACTGTCTCACCAAATCCTCGTAGGAAAGCGCAAAATCTACAACGTTGAACCCCCCGAAAATCTCAGAGTAGTCGAACTGCGAGCTCCGGACATCGAGAGAGAGCTCCTCGTCGTGGTCGTCGACCGCCGGGAGATCCAGAATCGGAATGGAGGAAGTTCGGGAGGAGTGGAAGCCGCCGAAAATCTCGGTGTAGTCCTCGAGGCGCGGAGAGAGCGTTGGCACACCCAACTTCGGCGGACCTCCGAAAACGTCGTCGTAGAGCGACTTGCTCGTTTTGGTTGTGAAGCCATTTCCATGGTAACTCCTCTTGGAAAACGAGTGCGAGAGATTCTCCATGGAAATGAACCTTCTCTCTCCCTCTCTCTATCTCTTAAATTATCTGAATATACGTACAAAAAACGTATATATATAAATGTGCAAATACAGCAATATATATTTCGTATCAGTTTGCACTCTCTGTCTCTATCACACTCTCTGTTTGATGGAAGACCGCAGGTCCGGCTGGGGAAAGACCCAGGAGGGTTGAATGGTAAATAATAAGATTCTTAGTAAAGGAATTTAATTCCGAATTTTAATTTAATTAAGAAAATAAATATCAAATAAGTCATCTAAGTCAAAAACTCAATTATCGCTAGTATAGTAGTGTGATGATATGTCAATTACCATTTCAAATAAATGGTCATAAAATTATGAGTATTTCAAAAAAAATTTAAAAAAAAAATCGATTTGAAAAATTTTTATTAAGATTTCTTAAAACAACGAAAGTACGATTCTTCGTGACATCAAATTCAAATAAAATGTTATTTTTTAACTTTTTAGTATGCTCGAATTCGTTATCTTCCATACCACCAGACCACAACAAACATTTTAAAGAAAATGTCCCGAAAGATATAAATTTTGAATTTGACAATCATCATTATCTGAAAATTTTAGTTTAAAAAGAAAATGAAACAACCACAACTATTACAAAAAAAATAAAAATAAAAAATTTGAAACTTAACTATTACAAAGTTAATCATGAATGCGGAGTATCTTTTATATAATTGTGGCTACTTATGGACAATCACAAGTGTCCATCTTAAGATTGCTAGTCGCTGTGTTAAAAAAAAAACAAATTTTAGATGTTTTAAAGAATTTATTATTAGTTTTCAAAGAAAAAAAAAGAAAAAGAACTTATTATTATTATTAAATAATTTGTTTGAAACCCAAGCATACAAATTAAAAAATCACATATTTGCTAAATAAGTGGTAACATAGTGATTATACAACATTAAAACTTTAGAGATTCTTAGCATTATCACTTTATGACATATTATTATTTTATTAAATACAAAGATTTCTTATTAATTCGTAGTAGTAATAGTCAATTCACTTATTCATCAATAATAAATGAAAATAAATAATTTTCGTTTTTACTAATAGAAAGTGGTAAACTGGTAATTGTGGGGTGTGAAGTATTTTTCATAACACAATTACACTTGTGTGCTTAGTTTGAGAGGTCCAAATATATATATTTTTTAATTAAAGATGTAAATGCACTATTCATTCAATTTTGGGAGTTTATAACTGTTTTTCTTTAATTTAAAGTTATATATAATGTTATTTTTAATTTTTCTTTGGCATGTTGACAAGTTCTTTATTATTATTTTTTTGGAAGGAAAAAACTTAATAAATTAATGAATCAACTTATCCGTCGACGAATAGAATTAGGAGGGTAAAAAGTCCAAACTAAATGATCAAGTAGAGAGCTAACTGCCTTAGTTAAAACATGGACAAATTGGTTCACTGATCTAGTGACAACACAAAGTAACAAACTAAACAAGAATTAATAAGCTTTAAAAGATAAACACAATTACAATAGACAAAATTGATATAAGAAAGTTATTGTGATTTATGGTGATACTGAATGAAAGAGTCTGACAATTAGTTCCATATAGACATTGCTTAACCCTTATTCTTGATCCATAATAGAGCTTCCTTACAAGTCGCCTCAGCCGAATAATTGATAAGTTCATTTTAACATTGATATGCAACGCAATGTATATTTTTCGATAAAACACTTGATACATTGTTATTCATAGAAAGATGTTTAATTCATTTTAAAAATTAATTTATTTTTTACAATGTGACAATATTTAATATCAATAGTTAGTGTGCTGACCGTTGGGACGGAGGATTAGTCTTCTCAGTGGCAGATCCAAAAAAATGCCTTAGTAGGAGCAATCCATAAAAGATGTAGCACCAAGTTGCTTCTTATATGGGAGGTTGTGGATTCGAGCCTCCTCAGCAATATTGACTCTTTGTACTTCAATAGTTAAGAAAGTTGCAATGAACATATATTGCGTTGTAATGGAAACGTATTATTTTAAAAAGATGAAAAACTGAAAAGAAATATAGTCATAACTATTGTTGGATATAGACAAAAACAAAACACATCAAAACTTATACATTATAAATTACACATCTCATTATTAATTTTTTTAAAAATTATATATATATAAAGCTACAACCTACAAAGAGGATGAACTCCAGCCTTCAGGATTCAAACCATCACCCTTCCTTAAGTTAAAACACGTCTCATATATATATATATATATATATATATATAAGGGCTATATGGGGGTGGGCAGCTGACCTCACTGCCCCACGTTAAATCCGCCAGTGAGTCTTCTGACTGTCGACTGGAAGATACCTTTGAAAAAAATTCATAAAATGATATTTATTATACTAATAGTATATAAATATTATATAACTACCGTACACTAAATATTTTCTCATATTTGTTAAAGTACAAATCATTTATTTTGCGGGTTCAGTTAAGGTCGTAAACGATGAAACAAAGATACTAAAACATCAAGTGGGAGGAAGCAAATTGAAGGATTCGTAGGCCATCCGCTTGCCAACAAACTCATAAAACAAAGAAACCACCTCACATATATGGCGCATGAGTACCTGTCGTTAAGGATGTCTTCATCCCCTTCCGCAATGACTGTGACTAATCATGTGTAACTCAAAATAATGGATTTGCTCAATTGCCTATAGTAAAATTATTTGTTTGGTCATCGATTATTATTCTTACCAAATTAATTATTCAACTTTAAAAATTTTACCTAATTTCATCATCCTGTCAATTTGAGTCGTAAAATGATATTTTATTTGAGTCATAGGATGATAGTGAAAGACAGATAAGATTTTCAATGTTGAAGACTTAATTTGATAAAACTTGTAAATTTGTAATCAAATATCAAATCAATAATTTCACTATAGTCAAGGTCCAAATCAATCATTAACTCATTTATAAGTTAACAAATAACGATTGATATTTTTATTACTATAAAAATTAATCTAAATTCTCACAATTGCATAGTTACAGCGGAATGTCTTTTTCACCGAATCGGTGCTCAAAGATTCCAAAGAAACATTATATTGGCATGAAAGAGACAAGATCCAAATGCAAACAGCCAAACATGTCACTTTTCTCTTCTTTTTTTTTTTTTTCTTCATCAAATTATATTTATCTCTGCTTATTGGCTACACTTGTTTCCGGTGACCAATAATCATTTGCCACCTCCCCAAATGATGACTTTTAGAATATTAAAAAGGCTACATTTGAAATTATGGCATATCCATAGTAAATAACATTACTTTACATGATTTTCAAAAAAAAAAAAACATTACTTTACATGAAGATTAATTTGTACTCCATAATAAAATTTATTAATTTACAGGTACTTAATAAATATAACATATTATGATGTTTATAAATAAATAAATAAAAAGATATAGGGGTGTTTGGTAAATAGATGTTAGATGATTGAGTTAGCAAGTTTGACTAGATGATAACATTAGCTGATTGTAGAAAAATATTTGGTAAATTAGTTGTCACTGATAGCTAATTATCATATGACTTTCTCGAAAAGTTACTTTGAGTAACTTTTTAAATAAGATATTACAAAAAAAAATAATTAATTAAACATTTAAATTGGTTATTTAACTAAGTTAGTGATCAAATAAGCCAAAAATTGATTGATAAATTAACTATGTTACCAAACATGGCCATAATCCTAATATTTAATTCAAAATTTTGATACAAATAATATTTTTGTTCCGAAAATAGATATGATAAAGAAGGTATTCAAAAAAGCTGTCTTGGGGTCCTTGTCGTGGGTGTGGGGTGGGGGATGGGGGTGTGCTTTATGATTTGTTGCAATGTCAATCATTATATTACACTTGATTAATATTTATATAATCTTGTATTTTAAGCTTCACTCTGACAGTACATAACATTACTTGCATAAACAGAAATAATAATTATGGTTTGATGAACAGATGCTGCAGAATGAGCACGCCTTGTTGCCTCATTCTCATCCAATATTCCCATCCCACAATGTGTTTTCATAAAGAAAAAATACTACAAAAATCCATTCAATATGCATATATAAATTTAATACAATATTGATAATACCTTATGTTGGTTTCGTGACCCGAGGGTAGCTACTCGGCGGGTCAATATTACCGATTGAGTGAAATAATAAAATGACAAAAATAGATTGAGACAAGAATTTCAATATGAAAATTGAAAGGTAAAAATCAGCCGCATTTTTAGGCGGTGCCAAGTCAGAAATTCACTATTTTTGTAAATGATTTTTGTACATGTTGTTTGTTGTTTTTCTTTCTAGCCTTGGAGCCGTTCCCCGTCTTTGAACTTTACTCTCCTATTTTAGAATAGAAGAATAGGTAGTTTACATGGTAATGGTAATTTATTGGACAATAAATGGAATTTATAGGTAATTAGGAGGATTTATGGAGATTTATGGGTAATCAATGGGTAATAAATAGGTAATAAATTGGAGGTTATGATCACGTCTCTAGTGCTGACTATAGGCTCGACTACCTGTTAGGTGGTACCGAATATCGACCGGGTATACATATTGGATATCTATCACCTGATATAACAAAATTCGTAGTTCTATAACTAAAGTTATGATCATATATGGGCGAAAAATCAGACATCTTGATCGGAGCATCGTCAAAAGATCTGGTACCATTACTTCAGAGTTCAGACATCACATCAATATCCACCACACGAATATATACGTGTTTACACCTGTAACAATATGTGTATAACTAATCAATCAATACTCTTCTTCAAAAAAAAAAAATCAATCAATACCTTGAAATTTGAATCTTGGAATTGTGGAGAGTGGATGGTATCTATTGCCTGGTCTGTACATCTCAGTTGAGAGAACTTGAAATAAAGGCACTCCATTATTAAAGTAAGAAAAGATTCTGTTTTCAAATATCTGAAATTTGGCTGGCATCTCAATAAATTCAACGTAGCCCGTCAATCTTGGTAAGTAAATTTGACTAAAAGACCTTAGTAATCTTGGTAGTTTTCTTTATTCTATGGAAAACATTTGCAACACTTCTTGGAGGGAAATGTTCATGTTCTACACATTTAAATGCATATTAAATGGTTTTTCACCAGTATTTTTTTGTAATTCAACAAGGGGATTTCTGTCACTGTCTCATTCTTGAATCACAATTTGCATAGCAATTTAAAACTACAATAATTGGGGCAAGATAAAATAAAGAAATCAAAGCAATTATATTGATGGACAACATGGATAAGGAATTAAAATAATCATACGCATGCATGAAACTCAATGCTTGGCAGCTAGAAGACTTGGAAACTTTGGCTATCTTTACTTACTCTTGGTTCATGTATTTTCTATCATATATTGGTCCTAGCCTATTTTTTATTTTTATAAAAATTATGGACTTATTAATGAATTGATTTCGTAAACATGTAATTAATATAGTATGTATTTACATTATTTACTAGAAATACTAAAGTTGCTTATGAAATAAAGCTAATTAGAAACACCGCTTCTAAATTTTTTTTTAACTAGAGTCCATCATAGGGTAAATTATTGTGTGTACGGTCTACATAGTATTATGTGGACCATAACAAAAAATACATTTTTAATATACTACTCCGTAAAAGTACATTATATTACGTGTGTATTGAATGTACATTATACAAAATAATATACTTTTAGTACTCAAATAATATATTTTTCCTAAATACAATATACATTTCAAATATACTAAAAATACATTATTTGTGTACTGAATGTACATTATTTGATAGTATGATTTACACAATAATGATTGCTCTTAGACCCTAGTTCATGATATAACACGGGACCAAAATATTAACAATTTTGCATGCATGGACCAATATATGACTTTAAAAAAAAAATGATGGACTAAAAAACTGAAAAACTCATTCAGATTTTACACTTTTTCCTATTAGTATGAATCCCAAACTGATAAAGAACAGAAAGAGAATCCAATCTCAGATATGTTTTTTTTTTCCTTTTTTTCTTTTTCATTCTGGTGCATTGTCCACCACACTTCAACCTTCATGTATAACCCCCAAAATTATTTTTTTAAAAAAAAAAAAAAAAAAAAGTTCAAACAAGGATGCCATCAAAGCCAAAAAAATCCCATTAGAGTCTGCTAATCACTTTCCCAAGCTTTCTGCATTCAGCAATGTAAGCAGCATATAGATCCCTGATGAGAGACATCACAAACAGAACAAAAAGTAATTAGGATGACCAGCATAATCAGCTTTCTTTTTTATGTCTTTCATGTAGTTGTGTCAACATACATGGATTTCTTGATAGCAGCAACAGCCTCTTCTGCAGGCTTGAAGTCTTCCACTCGCACTGTTTTTTTCTCATTCCTTTTGTCTATTCACAGATGGTGAAGGATTGAAGATGAAACATGAAGAGCAAGTGCAAACACAAACATGCAAAACTTCTGTGCATATAGTAGAGGATACAGTCCTCGAAGAAACTGCGGATCTCAGCAAGGCGATGTGGAGGGAGTTCCCCGATCTCATTGTAATGACGAAACTCAGGATCATCAGCACACACTGCTATTACCTTGTCATCTCTTTCGCCCTGTAAAATCATTATATTACCTCTATCACCGTTTTCTCTGCTACATGTAATCCAGTGCACCGAACTTTAGTGAACTAACCTGATCAATCATAGGCATTAATCCAATTGCACGGGCACGAAGAAAGGTACTGGGTAGGACAGGCTCCTGCAATGAATGACAAAGGGGACAGTTAGAAAGAATGAAGTGAAGAGATTCAAGAAAATGTTAACCTAATTCAAGTAACCTGCATAAGTATCAGAACATCCATGGGATCACCATCTTCACAAATTGTCCTCGGAATAAACCCATAATTGTGTGGATAAACAACAGATGAGTAAAGAACTCGATCAACCTACCAAATAGCTAGCACAGCATATGAGAGACCATGGCAGTGGCAGATTGAATTAAAATCCAGGCTTTAATTAGCTGAACTCACTTTGATCAGGCCACTGCTTTTATCAAGCTCATACTTCACTTTGCAACCTCTTCCAACTTCAACCATCTGCAACATAAATAAATAAAGACCTTTGTTAACATTTGCAGAAACACTGTAACTTATGAATATAACTTTCTTCAATGTAACTTTCCAGCATATGTCAGTATCTATCTAATACAGCAAAGAAACACTTACACAATTAAAAACCTTTGGTGCATCTGGCCCTGCAACCACATAGCATTGAGCATATGAGCACTACTGATACACATTAAACACACACGTGACACGGCACAACCCTTTTATAGCTCTTTTACCAGAGATAAGTGAAAAATAATTAAAAAACAATTCACTACAAAACTTGAAGGTGTACACTGTAAGAAGCAATTATTACCAATTTCTAAGTCATGCCATGGATGAGAAACAACACAAGTGCGAGACATGGAGGACAGAATCCTTGGATTCAGAGGGGTCCCCGAGTTTGTTCCACTTACTTCAGTGCTTGTTTTGGCCATTTGCAACTAAGATAAGAAGCAAGGGAATAGCAGCAATATAAGTAATCCTCAAAAAGAAATGGGGGCAACTACCTAGTTCCTTGAACCCCTAAGCCCTTCATGGAATTCAAATTTTCTTGATCTCTCTTCATTGTCATTGAAAACTAAAACTATACAGTAATTGGGGCAAGATAAATTAAAGAAACCAGAGCAATAATATACAGATGATGATCAGATAAAAATAAATCAAATAACACAAATAAAATATGATTCTTGAGCCTTGAGGGAAAGATAAAATATGAATAGCATCAGATTCTCCTTCTTTTCATATTATACTATTACAGAAGTGAACACGATCCAAAGAAGAAAGCTTACGGTAATTTAGAGCCTATAACATCGTCTACATGCAGTTGTGACGAACAATCCAATAAGAAACATTACGATACGAAGTCATATTCTGCAGAGAAACTTACTGAATAAGCAAAACAAATTAAAGAAAATGAATGGCTTACAGTGAGACGAGAGAGATATCAGAATGAGAACGCTGATGAAAAGCTTTTCTTTTCCGATTCCGGTGATGAATAATGCGAAGAGGCTTTGCGTTTTTGCGAGGTCGAATATATTGCATATTGTGGCGGTTGGACAGTTACCGTTTTTCAAGCAGGTAGTTAGCCAGTTTAGAGTCAATGCAAGTCGTTGGATTATCAGTATGTTTGATCGAACGGACAGTGGCGCGGCAGAGTCGGTCTTGCTATTTTTATTTTTATTTAAAGGAGGAATAGCTCTCATCAATTCATTAATCCAACAATAAACCACCCAATTCCTAGATCCTAACGACTCCCCACCCTCTCCAAACCGCATCGGGATGGCGGAGGGGGAGCCGGCGCCACACAGCTCAACCTTATCCCCGCCGGATTCCTACGCCGCCGTGGTTCTCGGCGGCACCTTCGATCGCTTACACAACGGCCACCGCCTCTTTCTCGAGGTTCTTTCAGCTCCTCGCTCCGCTCAAATTTCCGGTGTTCCCTTCTATTTTTGGTGAATATATACCTGCTTATTTTGCAGGAGGCAGCTAAATTGGCCAGGGAGCGAATTGTAATCGGCGTTTGCGACGGCCCAATGTTAACTAAGAAACAGGCATTAGTTCTTTTATTCTGGCGTTTATTCATTTCTAATTACATTTTTATGAAATTTAAGTTTTTAAACTCAGATCAACAGTTCAAACTAGGGATTTGGAAATTGGAAGCTTTTGAATTTTGACTTGGTATTAAGATATTCTGGGAAATTGTGGCACTGCATAATCACTTTTTAAGAACTGATATAGTTTGCATTGCCTCATTTTGACCATATTTGCTGCCTTTTTTTAGCTTTCTGTAGTTCTATTCTTGTTCTGATTATAGCATTTGATCATCCACTTGAGGTACTAGGGCTAGGGTCATGACTTGGTCTCTTCCTTTTTCAGTATGCTGATCTAATAGAGCCTATTGAGCAAAGGATGGCAAATGTCAAGGATTATATCAAGGTACTAAAAATTGTTCTAAATTGCGTTGTGCTTTGCTCTTTCGTGTTGTAATCTGATGTTGAAAATGTGATCAAGGTACTAAAAATTGTTCTAAATCGCATCGTGCTTTGCTCTTTCGTGTTGTAATCTGGTGTTGGAATGTGATTTAATCCTCATTCAGTTAAAGTTCTTTGTGCTATAGCAATTTCTAGTTTTACTCCATAAGTCTAAGCATGTGGATTTTCTTCTTCCAGGCTTGAAATTATTCGGTTGTGTACCGTATATAGCAACTAAGCAGGCAGGCGATTAAACTTGCAAATAAATGAATAACAGACAAAGTTGGTCCAAAATAAGGAGTTTCCCTTTTGATGTGTTATGATAGTGACATGTTCCTTTAATATTTTTTTTTGTTTGTTTTTTTTTTTTTTGTTTTAGTCTATCAAGCCACAGCTGGTTGTACATGCAGAACCTATTGTGGATCCTTATGGCCCTTCAATAGTTGATGAGAATTTGGAGGCTATTCTTGTCAGGTTCTTACTTCTAATCTTTCCATTTCTAACTTTTCGTTAGCCTTCACTTATACGAAGTCTTCTGTTTCTCTACTCGTGAATGCTTTTGAAGAATAGAGAAGATTTCTGTACTGTTTATGAATATTCTCTTTTTGCTCTTGATCAACAATTCACCATTCACATCTTTCTTATATGTCGTTGATCAAGTATAAGTGTAGCATAATTGAAATGTGTTTATGTCATTTGTGTGATAGCAAGGAGACATTACCAGGTGGAATCTCTGTCAATAAGAAGAGGGCTGAGAAAGGTCTCTCGCAACTAAAGGTCTGTCTCGGGGACAATTGCATACTGTTCTTGATACGAGACATCTAGGTTGCTTTGCTTATTGAACTATAAAGCCTCATTCTTTAGCGTATTCTGCAGATTGAAGTTGTGGACCTAGTCTCTGAAGAATCAAGTGGAGAAAAACTGAGTTCCTCAGCTCTGAGAAAACTTGAAGCTGAGAAGCTCAGGAATGCTCATCCTGAAGTTCAGATATAGTTCATGTGGCGCCTTACACAACTGGAAAGGGGGGTTGTTCTTGCTAGTTTCTGAAGTTTTTCTTTTTCTTTTTTTTTTTTTTTATGCAAGAGGAAATTTATATTTGCCCTTGTTAGTTTATGAGGTTTTCAGAAGCCTGTATATTTCAGTACCACTCCTGAATGGTTTCTGTAAATCAGAATTCTAAAGATATACGTATATTCTTTTGATTTATCCATTTCATTAAAAAATTAAGTTTGGAAAGAAATTAGAACTAGGATGTCAATCTTAGCCAAAAACAAACTGATAGAATGACCTGATAAGTTAAAAAAATTTTAAGATTAGAGCTAAGAAATTGTAACTCAATAAAAAATTAGTTTTACAAGCTTGATGGCTCAAAATTTAGGGGGCTAGCCCTGATAATCAAACCCACTTAAAGATATTCTTTGTGATGTGAAACTAAATATATAGGGAATTTATTTAAATTCTATCTTTAGTAATTTTTATTAAATTTGTAAATAAAATTTAAATAATTTTTTTTATGAAAATAAATAATGAAATTAAAAAAACTTATTATAATTATTATATTATAGTGTGAATATATTAATTATTTTTAGTTGGAATTTAGAAATGAAGGTTTATATTGATTGAACAATGTATTTTATTAGTGTAAATAAGATAATTTATTAAAATTAAAAGTTTAGAATGTTAATTTGAAAATATTAAATGAGTCTGCCCAATAAGCATGTCAACTAGATTTTTTAGGGTTAGGGTCCAGAATTTAAAACGCATGAAACAAAAATCGATTAGCCCAAACTAATAAGTCCAATAACCTGATAGGATTATTTCTGGTTGTTATACCATATACCATGGTCCACCTTGCAAGGTGTATTTTTTTTTTTTTGAAGACTTAAATTATGTATTTTTAGTATTGAAATTGTGAACATCTATCTAGAATATAAATTGTGTTTCTAAGTCAAAACACATAACAATTGTACTAAATTTTAAAAAAATTAAATTGTGTATTTTTAGCATTGGAATTGACTGCAGTATTTGAAAGGAACTTGTGAATACAAAACAAAGTAATCAATTACATATATGTTAACATTGTGTTCGTAGTATACAAATTGTGAATTTTTAAAAGGTAAATTGTGAATATTTAATGTGTAAATTGTTACAGAATAATTTGCCGACTATTTCCTTTTCATTTGGTTTATTACAAAATAATAAATTTAGTTCTTGCAGTTGAACTCTATTATGGATTTTAAGCACTTTCTCTATCAAGACATCTCATTTATTACTTATCAGGACTCTGGTTTTTGAGGAGGAAGAAGAATCAAGAAGAGAATAGTAGCAAATACTGGATTGATCATGGGGCAAATCTTACTATTCATATCAATATATTATAAACCTTTCCATATTGCTTTGACCATACCTCGTACAATAACTGCACTCAAGTTTTTCTATCTTTTTTTCCAGATCATCTGGAAAAGTCATAAACGCATTTTTGCTAACCAAAATTTCATGTCTAATCTCAGCTGTATATTTCTAAATCATTTCATTTTATAGCAGTTGCTTAACACTTGCATTTTACCAAGTTCAGCGACAAGGAGATTAGTCATCAATTACACGTTTCGATCCAACAACAAGATGCTATTCATAAAAAGTTCTTTTTTTGCCTGGTTCATTGGCCAAATTTTAGTATGTGAATTTTTTGAATTGACATAAAAACACATACGTATTAATTTGCCCGAAACCGAACGTGTTGGTCTAATTGACATCCCTATTTAGAACATTCAAACAAGTAGAAGACTTGAAATTAGAAATTTCAAATTATAATATCTAATATCAAGATAATAATAATAATAATAATAATAATAATAATTAGCCTGCAGTAAATAAAAATAACAAGCCGGTTAAAACGGGTTAAACGGCTATGATTTCAAATATTTGAAACTGAAGGCTTTTAATCCTATCTTCTCCTTATAACCTCCTCAAGTTCTTCATATTTGGGAGAAGTTCTTCATATTCAAACACAGAATATCATTTGTTCATAGTGCTAACCACAAGTGTACAACATAATCTCCTTCATAGTTCATTCATCTCGAAGGAGTTTTTGAAAGAGTTGGTTATCAGTAAGTCTTATGGTTTTCTTGAGATAATTTGTTTTGTACAGTACAAGCATCATTGTTCCTTGATCAAAACCTTAATCTGCGATTTCTTGTTCCTTAAACTGTTAATTCTCGTTTTCAGGTTGTGAATTTCTGCGTATTCCGATTCTGAATCTTGAAGGGTATGAACATCAATGGATTTCATCATCACTTCTCCTGTATGGTTTCTCAAATTCAGAAACTTTATTTAAAAGGGTGTTTGATTATGGGATTTTCTTGTATCCATTGCAGGTTCATATTCTGAAAAATGAATGATTTGATGACCAAATCGTTCTTGAGTTATGTGGAATTGAAGAAACAGGCGCAAATGGACAATGAACCAGAAGAAAGGGACATAGAATTAGGGCAACTCAGCAATGAAGATGCCTGTAATCTCTCCCAGTTCTTCCAACAAGTTGAGGCAATACAGACAGACATAAAAGGGATCACTGATCTCCTGTCTGATCTTGAATCCCTAAATGAAGAGACCAAAACCACCCACAGTGCCAAGGTTTATCGCGGCCTCAGGGACCGGATGGACTCAGACATGGTTGCTGTTCTTAGGAAAGCCAAGACAGTCAAGACCAAACTCCAGGAACTGGATCAATCGAACCTGGGAAACCGGAAAATATCAGTGGCATTTGCGAAAGGAACTGCAGTTGATCGAATCAGAGCTTCCACCACTCATGGACTGAGAGTGAAGCTAAGGGACATAATGAATGATTTCCTAGCTCTGAGACAGAAAATTGTCCTGGGGTACAAGGAAGATCTAAGGAGAAGATACTACAATGCAACAGGGCAAGTTCCCAGTGAAGAAGTGATAGAGAAGATGGTTCTGGGAAGGGAAGATGTTCAGATCTTTGAACAGAAAGCGGAAATGAAAGAGGAGAACAAGGAGAGGCATGAAGCTGTGATAGATATTCAGAGGAGTCTGGATAAGCTCCATCAAGTGTTCCTCGACATGGCTGTCATGGTTGAAGCTCAGGGCGAACAGATGAACAATATCGAGCGGGCAGTCACCACTGCTGGAAGCTTCGTCAATGGTGGAACCAACAATCTTTTCTACGCTAAACAGATGAAAAGGGAGAAGAAGTGGCTGCACTGGGTGTTCGCTGTACTGGCTATCACCTTACTGGTGTGCCTCATTAGCCTGCTAGTTTCTTGAGAGAATCCATGGGGGGGAAATCATTAGATTCTATGATCTTTAGGCAATAAAAGATCATAATATGAATGTTCTATGTTCATCCTTTTTCAATTAAGCTGGGAAGTGGGAATGTTTCCTTTGCCATGAGCCTGTTCATATGTATACAGTTTCAACATGCAAGGCGTGTCGAATCATCATGACAACAATGGAGAAAAATACTTGTGTTATATATACCATGAAGGGCGGCTTGATGCATACACCTTTATTTGCATTGCATTGTTGTCCAAATCGAGGAAATAGAGCAGTACAACAAAATTGAGAATTCTACTCGCAATTCTTCAAGGAATACTTAAATGTTGCACAGCAGTCCAGGATTGGTTCGGCTCTAACTCAACTTGTCCAATCTAAGGTAAACAGAGTAAAAAACATACAAAAACTAAATGTTAGGGGCAACCCAGCCAAGTTGATCAGGTTGTTGGCTTGGTAACCACAGGTTCCAAGTTTAACTCCTAGTGGGAGCAGCCTATTAGTCTTCTTGGTTTGACCCGGTCAGCTATGGGCAACTAGCCAACCAAGGCTGGTTTACCTCCTTATGGTCTTTTGCTAGTTAGGGCCACAATGCGGGATTTACCCAGTGCACACCCTTAAGTAGTAGCTGCGGGTTTTCCTCGTCATCCAAAATTATTAAGCAATCTCTACAGTGACTATGGGTTCAAGTGCTTCTCACCTTGGCATTTTCAACACAAACAAAATCTTTGTAGCACGCTTCCATTGTAAGATGTGGGTTCCACAGAACAGCATCCGACCAACTGCACAAAGTAGATAAGCACGCACAAAATCTATAAGTGTTTTCTAGACAACAATAGCAAGGACTTTGAATTATACAAGAACGGAATTGCAAAGTTAAATGAATGTTGAGTCAATAAAGAAGGGAAATTCTCGTCCACTATTTCCTTTCTGGGAGGGGAGGCAAGTGTTTGCATTAACTTACTTCGTATTCTTGATGCTTATTGTGTCACCCAAACCATTATCCAGCTGTAACTCATTAGGAGATTCGAGATAAACGCAATCTACAAAGCCAGGAAATGTAACAACATCCCTGAACCATGAAATAAAAGAAATAACGAGAATAAGCACGAATTAATTAGCCTAGGTAACAACTATACTTGACGGGGAGTTTAGCCACCCTGAAAAAGAATTAACTCTCTTTGCTCTGAATTTGCTGAGATATTGATACAGACCTTTCCTCGTTACCCTCCACTGGATTTTTAGGATCGGGATGTTTGTTCAGTGTTTTACAACCCTTTAAGCCTCTAACTGACACACTCCCAATAGAACCCTGCCAAACAGAAACTTTGAACTTTCAGGATTTGTGCAGATCGCACAACCTCTAATAATTATCTGCAATTATACAAAAACCTCAACTTCTTGATTGGCCATACAGAAGTTTACTTACACGGAAGTAAGTATGCAAGGCGGTAGTGAAAGAAAATGGTTTTTGGTCTGTATTTGTAACTCTAAATTCTGTAGAAAGTGTCTTCTCATCCAGAGTAACCTGAGAAAGAAAATTTCATTCATGAAATGGTTTGGCATTATTATTTAGACATCGAACCTGTTCTTGCAATTGGAATATCTACCGACTATAAATTCCAAGTTGTGAACTTCAAGCATAAGGGATAAATAATCAAGCCACTAACCTTGTATAAAGCTTGGAAACTATAATCCCACATAGAACGGCTATAGGGGCCATCCTTCAGCTCAACAGTAATAACAGGATTTCCTTCAACATTTTCAGAATTAACAAGCGACCAGTCCACATTCCTTGCAAATCCATGCTGTAAGCAATACAAGCATCCTTAAGAGTCAAAATTAACACTGAGAAAGTGACCACAGTTTGAAGCTATCGTAACTTCATTCATCGAAAACAATTGCAGTGGATTTACCTGCTGAATTTGACCAGGTCCAAACTGCGGGAAACAATGTGGTATTCCTCCACTGTGCCAATGGGAAACTGTCAGTAACTTGGTATATTGGTGAATCTCACATCTCTAATTTCTCCTAGAATTCAAGCCTAAGAAACAGAAAATCCCAGAGATCCTTTAGCAATAACAAGTCATTAAATATTATTTTCCCAGTAATCACCAATGTATGAAAGCTTTCGCCATTTTAATGAGAAATGACAGAGAGGTTATCAGACTAAAAGTTTTCAAGTGAAATAAGCATTTTGATTATGGGGAATAAGAGCAGAAAAGGATAACCTGATTGGTTTTTGCCCATTGAATACAGCATCTGGCCGAACAAAAAGGAGATCTTTATTGCCTACTTTCCACGATGTAATACACGCTCCAAACAAATATAGCTCCGCCTCACTGCAAAATATCAAGAATCAGATAAACCAAGGCACCAAGAAGTGCATTCTTAAAGTTACCTGTGAGAAAAAAGTATATATCAGAGGGCATACTCTTGTGGGACATAATTAAAATAAGGCTTATTGGTAAAAAATAAAACTACACATTTATGCATTGTGACAATAATATCCGGATCTTTAAATTTTGGCAATTTAATACCAAAGTACCAAACATTTGTGTTTTGTGAGAAACCATGGCACCAAGGAGTGCACTTTTAAAGCTACCAACGAGGGGGGGAAAACTAGCTATAGGAAGGCATTCTCCTGAGACATAATTACAATAAACACGTTCTTCAGAAGATAAATACTAAAAACAGAACAATGTGAAGATTCAAACATGCCAAATAGTCTAGAAGGAAAGTTCATTTGAGAATGTGGTCATTTGGCAAGATGCCACATATCTTTATGAAAGATTATATCAATGCATGGCTTCATTTGGAATGATCCTATTAACTAGACAATATAAAAGAATACATAGCAGCTATTGGCAACCTAGGTTGTTTGTAACATCCCTGGAAAGTGGCTGGAAAGGTATGGAGACAGAAAGGAAGAAAGGGAAGGCAAAGGTTAAGGAGAGGAATAGCAAAACGACGTCGCAAGAAGGCAAGCAATTGGAGGTCGTTAAGCTCAAAGGATCAGACGACGTCGTTTATCCTAAACGGCCAATCAGTTAATATTCCCATTCAGACGACGCCGTTCGACACCTTGAACCTGGAAGCTTCCTCCCAGCTGTGATCCGAGAATTATGGGATTAGTGCTCTGTAGTGCTGAGCTGTTTCGTTGTATTTAAGCATTCCTGTGAATTAAAGGAATTTATGCTGAATCATAATAACAGAATTCTCTTTCTCAATCTCCTCTTTCTCTCTTTCTTCACCCCAATTTCCCAGTTTTCTGCTTTGTTTAGTTTCCAACTCCCAGGATCGTTGCAGCTGGTATCAGAGCCCACCATGGATGAACGATTCCAGAAGCTGGAAGCTACTGTCATTGAGCTCAATAGCAAGATTGACACTCGCTTCCAGGCCACACAAGACTCGGTCACTGAGCTTACAACCCAATTTGGTAGCCTGAAAGAAGAGCTCCTACAGCTGCTGAGGTTGAATCGGCCTTCACCTCCTGTGATGGGGTCGTCACCTGGGCAATCTTCCGTTCATGGACAGTTCCCGGGCGAGCCTAGCGCCGTGCCGGAGAGACCGAGGGGAAGACCTGACAAAGCTCCTGCCGTAGAAACAGATGGTGATGAACTGGATCAGGAAACTGAGACGCCTAGAGGGCAAGGTCAGACCGCAAGGAATGGTGAATGGGCACCCAGGAGGGGAGTGATGGAGGGCATAAGGCAGGGTTTGGCTGGTCAGAATCTAGAACTCATGAGGTACAAAAGCGAGTTCCCACCATTTGACTACAATCACCCCAGACAGTGGATCATCAGGTGTGAGAAATTCTTCATACTCTCTAATATCCCTAGGCAGGATGTTCTTAATTTGTTGTTTGTGCACCTGACTGGGAGGGTAGGAATATGGTTGGAGAGTTATATTCATGAGTTGAGAGAGGGTTTCACGTGGCCTGCCTTTGCAGAGGCAGTGTGTAGAAGGTTTGGAGACAATGGAGCCTCTCTGATGGAGGACTTTGCTAGTCTCAAACAATGGAATGGAGTAGATGAATTTACAGATGCATTTGAAGGGTTTAAGAGTCTCTTGTTGCAATCTTATCCCTACCTCACTGAGAACTACTTTATGGAGAATTATATTGCCAGGCTCAAACAGAATCTAAGGTGTTTCGTAAGGACTTCCAAACCTAGGAGGTTGGAGGATGCCATATGGTATGCAAGGCAGTTTGAGAAAGGTTTAAAACCTGTTGACAGCCATAGATCCCCCTCATGGAACACTAAACTACCACAATCCCACCCCACTTCCAAAGTTTCCAGTTCCCACTCTAATAATCCCTTTCCCTACAACCAAGCTCCCAAACCTTCACAATCCATTCAAACTACTACATCCAAAAGCCCAGAAATTACCCAATTCAGAAACCAGCTGAGAGAACAAAAGAGATGCTTTAAATGCTTTGACCCTTGGCAACCAGGGCACAAATGCAAGGGACCAACCTTCAATATTATAGAGGACCAAGAGGTCTTGGAATCATTGGAGTTGGAACCAACAGAGAGAGGTCAGGAAGGGGAAGAGGCTGAAGTCTCTCTGTGTGCTGTAGTTGGTGGTGAAGGGCTGAATACCATCAAACTGTTGGGGATGATACAGAAGCAGCCCATAGTGATTTTAGTTGATAGTGGGAGTACCCACAGCTTCTTGGATCCCAAATTGTTGAGCCAGTTGAGAAGGGAACCAGAGAAGGCAAAACCACTTTGGGTGACAGTAGCTAATGGTGAGACAGTACTGAGTGATTCAATCTGTCAGGATCTCCACTGGCAGATTCAACAAGAACAGTTTGTGAAAGATTTTAGGCTCCTCAGACTTGGGGGGTGTGATATGGTGTTGGGTATGGATTGGGTTGATCTGTTTGCACCAATCCAGCTACATACAAGACCACCAGGCATTTCTTTTCACAAGGAAGGCAAGAGAGTTTTTCTGAAAGGATTGACTAAGAAGGTGTGGTTAAAGGCAGCCACTGAGAAACAAATTAAGAAATGGCATAAGGAAGGTGTTCAGGGCTTCCTGGTTCAGTGTACTACCATGCCTACTAATGTTTTAGGTGCAGAATCCCAGCTAAACCACACTACAAACCACAATACTGCACCTGAACTAGCTCAACTGTTGGCTGATTTCCATGACCTGTTCCAAACTCCCACTACCCTACCTCCACAAAGAACCCATGACCACACTATTCCATTGATTCCTGGTGCCAAGCCTGTGAACACTGGACCTTACAGATACTCCTTTGACCAGAAAAACATAATTGAAAAGATGGTGGAAGAAATGCTTGCAGCAGGGGTAATTACCCCTAGCTCTTCTTGTTTTGCATCTCTAGTGCTGTTAGTTCCCAAGAAGGATAATACTTGGAGGTTCTGTGTAGATTACAGAGCTCTCAACAACATCACCATTAAAAATAAGTTCCCTATACCCTTAGTTGAAGATCTGTTTTCAGAATTGGCAGGATCTGTGTGTTTCTCTAAAATGGATTTGAGATCTGGCTACCACCAAGTCAGAATGAGGGAAGGTGAGGAGTATAAGACAGCATTTAGAACTCATCAGGGACTTTATGAGTTCAAGGTAATGCCATTTGGGCTTACCAATGCTCCTGCAACCTTCCAAGCACTGATGAACCAAGTATTTCAACCCTTGCTCAGAAAATCTGTCCTAGTGTTTTTTGATGATATATTGGTTTACAGCCCTAATTGGGAAAGCCATTGGCAGCACTTGAGGGAGGTTTTGACCATCATGAAGCAGCATCAATTGCTAGCTAAGCTCAGTAAGTGCTCATTTGCCCAAACTCAGGTGGAATATTTAGGGCACATTATATCTCAAGCAGGCTTACAAACTGATCCTGCAAAACTAGAGGCTGTAGCATCTTGGCCCAAACCCTTGTCTGTTAAGGCCCTCAGAGGATTTCTTGGGTTGACTGGGTACTACAGAAGGTTTATCAAGGGGTATGGAGTCATTAGTAAGCCTCTAACTGAGATGTTGAAAAGAGATGCATTCAGATGGACTAAGGAGGCTGAGAAGGCCTTTGATGAACTCAAGAGTGCCTTGTGTAATTCTCCTGTGCTAGCACTCCCTGACTTTCAAAAAGCCTTTGTGGTGGAAGCTGATGCCAGCTATAAGGGAATGGGGGCTGTCTTGGTCCAGGAGGGAAGACCAGTAGCTTTCTTTAGCAAGGCTTTTGGGGAGAGACACCTGGGATTATCAATCTATGAAAAAGAATACCTATCCATCATCAATGCTGTGGATAGGTGGAGATCTTATCTGATGGGAAGACATTTTATAATCAAAACTGACCACCATAGCTTGCAATTTTTATTGGAACAGAAGATTACCACTGCACTCCAACAGAAAGGGTTAACTAAGCTATTAGGGTTGGACTACTCTATTCAGTATAAAAAGGGAATTGACAATGCAGTTGCAGATGCCCTCTCTAGAAGGGAAACTGATAGTGTGGGTAATATGAGTGCTATCTCAATTGTGCAACCTCAGTGGATGGAGGACATAGTCAAGAGTTACAAAGATGATCAATGGGCCAATGAAAACCTAACTGCTGCCCTGGTTAACCCTTCAACAAATCCTAAGATCAGTATAGAGGGTGGGCTGATCAGGTACAAAAACAGACTATATGTGGGGACTGCTGGGAATTTGAGACAAGATCTGATTGCTAAGTTACATGACTCTGCAATAGGAGGTCACTCTGGCCAGAATGGAACTTATCAAAGAATCAAAGCATTGTTTTACTGGGAAGGCTTAAAGAAGGATGTCAGGGAATGGGTAAGGAAATGTGACACTTGCCAAAGATGCAAGAATGAGAATGTGGCTAGCCCTGGCCTCCTACAACCCTTACAAATCCCTGATGGGGCTTGGCAAAGCATCTCCATGGACTTTGTAGAAGGACTTCCAAAGTCTAATCACAAAGAAGTGATACTGGTGGTGGTAGACAGATTCACAAAATATGCTCATTTCATACCCTTGTCTCACCCCTACACTGCAGAAGGAGTAGCTGATATGTTTATGGAGAATATTTACAAGCTCCATGGATTACCAAGGAGCATTGTGACTGATAGAGATAAGATCTTTACCAGTAAGTTTTGGCAAGCACTGTTCAAAAACATGCAAGTAAAATTAAACCTATCTACTGCCTACCATCCACAGTCTGATGGATAGACTGAAAAGGTTAACCAATGTTTAGAATCCTATTTGAGGTGCATGGTTTTCCAAAGACCTAAGAGTTGGGCAAGTTGGCTGCATTTGGCTGAGTGGTGGTATAACACCAATTACCACTCATCCCTCCAATACACTCCCTTTCAGGCACTTTATGGATATCCACCACCATTACTGGCTATTAATCTGACAGAAGGGGACTTGACTTGGATTACTGAAAGGGGTGCTATACTATCAGCTCTGAAGGAGAATCTTAAGAATGCTCAGAACAGGATGAAGATGCAGGCTGACAAGGGAAGGAGTGAGAGATCTCTAAACATAGGGGATTGGGTATACCTCAAGATCCAACCCTACAGACAAGTCACACTGGCAGTGAGAAACAATTTGAAGCTATCTTCAAAATACTATGGTCCTTATGAGGTGGTAGGAGGTGGGAGAGGTTGCCTATAAGTTGCATTTACCTCCAGGAACATTGCTGCACCCTGTGTTCCATGTCTCTCAATTAAAGAAGCGAATTGGTGAAGGGAATGTGGCTCAGCTCGACCCTCCTGCTGTGGGAAAAGGTGGTCAAGTGTTGGCAGAACCTGTGGCTGTTCTGGGAAAACGAATGGTGAAAAGAAACAACAGTGCTGCAGTTGAAATACTTGTGCAGTGGGCTAATTTGCCAAAAGAGGATGCAACCTGGGAGGATTATTATCACATTAAGCGCCAATTTCCGAATTTTGATCCTTGGGGACAAGGATCAGCTGATGGGGAGGGTGTTGTAACATCCCTGGAAAGTGGCTGGAAAGGTATGGAGACAGAAAGGAAGAAAGGGAAGGCAAAGGTTAAGGAGAGGAATAGCAAAACGACGTCGCAAGAAGGCAAGCAGTTGGAGGTCGTTAAGCTCAAAGGATCAGACGACGTCGTTTATCCTAAACGGCCAATCAGTTAATATTCCCATTCAGACGACGTCGTTCGACACCTTGAACCTGGAAGCTTCCTCCCAGCTGTGATCCGAGAATTATGGAATTAGTGCTCTGTAGTGCCGAGCTGTTTCGTTGTATTTAAGCATTCCTGTGAATTAAAGGAATTTATGCTGAATCATAATAACAGAATTCTCTTTCTCAATCTCCTCTTTCTGTCTTTCTTCACCCCAATTTCCCAGTTTTCTGCTTTGTTTAGTTTCCAACTCCCAGGATCGTTGCATTGTTTTACCTCCTCGTGGTCCTTTGCAGGTTAAGTTCACGAGGCGAGATTTATTCAATGCACACACTCGGGCAGTGTGGTTTCCTTGTCACTCAAAAAAAAAAAAAAAAAAAAAGAAAAGAATACATAGCAGCCTAGTTTTGATCACTAATTCACTAGCAACTTAATATCCAGGAGAAGAAACATAGCCAGCAAACCATAATATCAAATTGCAGTAATCAATGCAATAATATAAACGTTTGATTTATGAAAACTAAGATGAAATTAAGCAAGAATTATAGCACAATTAAACTCAAATTAGTAATGTACCTTCCAGGAGAAGTCAAAACAACCTTGGGCAAATTCCCAAGCCCTTCAGTAACCTTCACTCCCAAACAAGGGCTCTCCTTGTTCCCACTCGCAAATGCCATTCTAGAATACCTATCAGTTCGAGCAATTTCTCAAATAAAGACAAGAACAACCCCAAAGATTGCATTTTTCTTATCTGGGTTCTTTATTTTCATCTTACGATTAGCTTCTTTTAACAGCAAAAATGTGATTTGATTGACAGAGAGAGAGACTCACCGGTTGACTCGCCGTAGTTTGGGCGAGGTTAGGGGAGAAGCAGACCACGTCACGGACATGGAGATTGTCGCCATCTTCGACCTTTTTTATGGTGAATCTGGATAGATTTTGAGGTTGCTGGAGCAATGGATACAGTCGCTTTGACCCGAAGCTCAACAAGCAAACACCAAAACACTGCTCATGGAATATGCTTTTGCTCGGGTAATCCTATGATGCGTCACTAGAAATTCGCATATTCTTTTGGTTTACTTTTGTGGCTCTATGCCATTGATGCTCTATCTTAATCTGGTCGTGTTAACGTTTGTTTTTTTNTTTTTTTTTTTTTTTTTTTTTTTTTTTTTTGATAATACCAACTCTATTACATGGTATTTGCTTATTGCTCGTGTTAAAGTTAAACTATGGTTGGTGCGACATTTGTTTTTTTTTCTTTGTCACAATGGTAACTGGACCATTCGATATTGTAACATGTTCTAAAGGTGTGTTTACAAAAATCAAGCATGAAATATTTAAATACGAGAGTCATATTATATTCTTTCGAAACGTGCAACACCTATCAAACTTGTAACCTTCAATAGCGCACCATACATTTCACATAATCACTCCAAAGAATTAGATGAAGAAAAGCTAGAACATCCAATAGCTTTATTCTTGTTCGCACTGGGGTCCAATTAATGGACAAGGGTTTTAAACTCTTGCAGCTCGTTTACTAATTGAAAAATTTCTTCAATTTTCTGAAAATTTAAAAAATTGGAGAAAAAAAATAGAAAACATGTTTACTAGCACAGTTTTTCATTTTCAAAACAGGAAACAATTTTTCAGTTTTATATAAAACTGAAACACTATTAAAAACGGTTTGCTAATGAAAAACATAATCATCTATCATATAACGACATTCTCACCATTATATACTTACATATTTATTCATTACTATGATTACATTCATTATCATCTTCTTTTACTTATCATCATCTTCTATCTTTTCTATTTGCATTACTTATTTAAACATAACTTATTTCCTTATGCTTAAAATTATACATCATTCACATTATCAAAATTAAAAATTAAAATCTGCACCATGTTTTATATTTTGATTGAACTCAATTGATTATTATTGGTTTAAATATTTTTAATTATGTTATATCGAATACAAGTTTGGTCCATATATCAAATATTGAAATTTCACATATATTATTATATTAGAATTCAAAGTTAAAATTATATATTATAAACATGTCATTCAAATAAATATATCAAAAAATATTAATATTATATAAACTAAATTTTATGTAAACTTAATAGGTTATTCGTTTGGATATATTTTTAGTTATATAAATTTGGCTCAGATATCAAATGTAAAAATTTTACATATATTACACTTAAAAGTATATATATATATATATATATATATATATATATATATATTCTATTTAAACCAAATATATTTTAAATATGTTAAATATAAGGTCTAAAAATCACTCGAAATTAAACTTATGTTAATTTTATAACGTTAATTTAGAAAAATAAATTTAAAAAATTAAATGTTAGTAACGAAAACTCAGGCTAACTAAATTGGTTTCCTAGCTATAATACAATAATCCATGAAATTATTATTGGTTGATATAAACTTGGTTTAAATTTTAGACATAATTAATTTAAATCAAGAGAAACATATTACAAAATGTAATCAATGTTTATTTTGAAAAGAATATAAATATTAGGAGACAATAATATTTCAACTCAACATGAGAAGACAGAAAACAATCAAGAGCAAAACAGTAGGCACTAACTTTGCGGTCAAGCACGGACAAAATGATACAGCTAGCTGCATATGCTTCAGCTTTGGTGTCATCTCAAATATGTATCCATACATGTATATATACCCCAATTCCAGCAAATACTATGTTTGGTACACACGTTTCTAGAACAACCTCCGATTTGATATATACATGTTTTGATATGATCAATGTATATATCCATAGGTTTCAACTTTCAACTTGGATATATATATATGATCTATGTATATCATCTCTGTGTGTGTCATGTATAGATAGATAGATAGATAGATAGAGGATCAGTTGCGGTAATAAGTTGTAGGTGAACGTTTAGTCTTAATTTCAATCCTTGATCTAATCGAAATCAACCGTCCAGATTGAAGAAAACTTTAAAAAATATTGTGGCATTATGATAATTTTGTATAAGTTCAAAACTTAAGGTCTGTAGTTTTATAATTTAATGTGCATAGTTTTATAGCTTAAGCGTATGTTTAATGCTTAAAGTGCGTCACTTTCTAGTTTAAGGTGCATTAGTTTAAAACTTAGACAAAACTATATGTGAGACAATCTCACGGGTCTCAATCCGTGAGACGAGTCGGATCTTTGATTAATGAGATCAAATATCCGATCCATTAATCACATATCTGATTTCGTGATACGGCCTCACACAAGTGTTATCCTAAAACTTACTGTGCTTAAGTTTTAAGGTTAAGGTATGTAGTTTTATAGCTTAAGATGCATATGTTTAAAGCTTAAGGCGCATCACTTTTCTAGTTTAAGGACTTAAGGTGCGGTTTTTTTTTTTTTTTTTTTTTTTTTTTTTTTTTTTTTTTTTTTNGCATAATTTTATAGCTTAAAGTGTGTATGTTCAAAGCTTAAGGAGTTAAGGTGCATCAGTTTAAACTTAAGGTGTGTTATTTTATAGCTTAAGATGCGTAATTTTATATCTTAAGCTGCATCAATTTGAAACCGTTGATCATTTGCATGCATGTTGGCATGAACTTCTTTATTTTTTAAATAATTTTTTATTTGAGCCGTTGATAATCTAGATTAGATCAACGGCTCATATCTTAGTTTTCACATATTTTTCACTTGAGAGAGTCTTCGCACGTGATCTAATCTATATATATATATATATATATATATATATATATATATATATATATATATATATATATATATATATATGTCTTGTCAATCATAAAATTAAATGATAGAAATTAATATATTCAACATCACTTATTGAAAAAAGAAATACATGATAATTTTGCGTAAACAAAAACGAAAAAAGAAGAAAAAAGGAAAAGAAAAAAAAATCGGAAGTGAATCTTGCTAATAGTGGGTGGAATTGAGTGATATAAAATATAATATGATCGAAATGAGTGAATTGGAACTTGAAAATGAAGGAAAAATGTCATCTCTGCCGGCACACTTTTGCTGTAGTGAGTGGGATTGGGATATCCACTATGAAACATTCAACACCAGAAAAAATTAGTGTGAGATCCTTGGGTTAATATGAAATGTACTTAATTATTTATATTAACAAATGTAATATTAAATTAGAAATATAAAGTTTATTATTTATATAAAAAAATGTATTATTTTGAATTGATTTAAAAGTATTATATTTTTCATCAAAAGTATTACATTTTCCTTTATTAGTACAACATTACTTATAAGGAAAAATATAATACTTTTAATGAAAAAAATAGTATTTTTACATCACAATATAAAAATATTACATTTGTCCTCAAAAGTATTATGACTTCCCTTATAAGTAACAAACATTTTCTTCTTGATTTAATATTATATTGGCTAGTATAAGTAGTACATTTGTGTATTGACTCGACCAGTCGCGTCTCATGGATAAGAATTCGTGAGATGGTCTCACACACGTGTTACCCTTCAACACACACGCATTAGAGATCATATGTGAATACCTGTTTATGTAAAAAAATGTTGTTCAATCTCATTTATTGATCTAATCCAAATCAACAGTCCGTAACGAAGATTTTTATTTTTATTTTTTAAATGGTTGCACTATAGGGATGTTGTGTAAGTAAGTTTGGATGTTTTTTTTTTTTTTAAATCTTTGGTTTATTTCCGTTATTCGGATGTATATTTTTGTTTCTTCGGGTGCATAATTTTCCTCATAGACATGAATATTTCTAGTAAGCATATTGTTAATCAAATCCAACCAATAACCAATACAACTTGTTTTCATTTAGCGATTTGCATAAAAAGCAAATGAAAAATTCAAACTGATCAGCATATTACATTCAACTTTAATTTAAAACCAAAAAATAAGAATTAAAGGTTTCGGAGTGCTGATACACTTCTAACTTCTTGCTTCTCAATATAGGTGCATTATTTTTTCATCTTCAAGTGCATATTTTTTCATATTCGAGTGCATATTTATTTTATTAGCTTCTCAAACAATGGGTGCATTATTTTCCTCTTTCAAATGCATATGTTTGTCTCTTAGAGTGCATAGTTTCCCTCTGAGTGCATGTCTACTTTATTAGCTTCTCAAAAAATGGGTGCATTATTTTCTTCTTTGAGTGCATAATTTTAAACATTGAGGTGCATAATTTTAGGCCGCTGGGTGCATACCTTTAAAATGTATAACTTTTCACATTAGGGTGCATAGAGTTTAGCTTACGAGTGCATAAATTTTAATCATTAGGTGTTTTGCTTCCTTTGTGTGCGTAACTTTAATTTGACTCTTCAAGTGCCTAATTTTAAACCTTGAGGCGTATAACTCTGATTGATATATTAAGGGCATGTTTGATTTTTGACGAATCCGCCAACGTTGACGTTTTGACCAATATGTTTGGTTAGCAGCGGTTTGGCAGCAGCAGATTGCTCCAAACCGCTGAAAACTCAAACACTGCTATTAGCAACGTTTGAGTTTGGCGTTTTGGAGAAAATATAAATTTTTCTCAAAATGCCTTCACTTCTAATTAAAAAAAAAAACATATTGCAACCAAAGCCTTCTTGCAAGCGGTGAGAAGCCTAAGGCTTTTAAATTTGGAAGAGGATTAGAGGAGCTCAAGTGCTCCTCTTCCAAATCTTTCGACATCTCATTTACAAAGGGGAGCCACTTGGCTCCATGTGGCTCCCCTTTGTCTTTTTTTTTTTTTTTAATATTTTAAATTTTGTTATAATTTTTTTATTTTGTATTATTATTATTGTTGTAATTATTATTATTATTATTATTATTATTGTTGTTGTTGTTGTTGTAATTATTATTATTATTATTATTATTATTATTATTATTATTATTATTATTGTTATTGTTGTTGTTGTTGTAATTATTGTTGTAATTGTTATTGTTGTAAAAAAAGCTCTCTCTGGGTCAACAAATAAATTTACGCTCTCTCTCTTCCCTCTCTCACCTCCATGTAAGCACTCTCACTATAAAAAAAAAACCGTGAAATAACCACCACTATGGATGCTCTAAATCTTCTCTCTCTCACCCTCCCTATATATATATATATATATAGGTAGGGGGTATTAGATTAAATAAAAATAGGTGTCACGGTAAAAAATATAGTAAAATCGCAACCATTGATTTGAATTGGTTTATCAATACCCTTGAACAAAGGAAAATTTAAGAAAAATATTGTGGCATTGTAGTAAAATTTTTTAACGTTTAAGTGTATAATGTTTACATTACAAGTGTACATATTCTCTATTACTTGTGCATAAGTTTCATACTACAAGTGCATAAGGTTATATTACGCACACACAAAAGTGCACTCATTTTTAGAGCCTTTAATATGGACGCATAAGGTTATTTACGCGTGCACAAAAATATTCTCATTTTTAGAACCAACCTATAAAATACATCTTCACGTATATTACTTGTGTCTCAATCTTACTGTATATATAAAATACATATATCAATTTGATATTAGAGTCTGAGCTTAAATCTCACAAAAAATAATAATAATAATTTCATACTCGAATAGACATTTTATTATTAACTTAGGGGGTGTATTCAATCAAAATTTTTAAAGACTTTGAAATACTTTTAAAGTGATGGATTTTAATTGACTTTTGTAGAGTTTTTGTAGATTTTTTTAGAATCTTTTAAATTTTTATCAACTTTGTAAGGGTCTATAAATATCTGTAGGACAAACATTTATATACTTTTAAAAATTTTTTCATATTAAAAACTCTACGAAAATCATTAAAACTCTAAATTAAATACACCCTTACAAACATTCCATAACTTCTATTAATATTTTCTTACAAAAATATATTTTTTTATAAATCATAAATAAATTAATGCAATGCAAATAATAATAATAATAAATATTGATTGTCACAAAAATAGAGTATATTATATATAAAGAAAATATAATTCGTTACTCTCCTCAGATGCCCATAATGCATAATTTCTATTAACTTTATTTTTACCTTTACTCCTTTCGTGATTAACATCTCTCATTTATAATTACTATAAAATAAATAATAAGAATCTCTCAAAAAATTCAACTTAATACAAATACATATATTAATAATGGATGAACATACAATTATATAAAATTATAAAATTATATTAATTAATAAAAATTAAATATTAAATCAATTATGCTGCAACCAGCAGCAACTTGTTGCTGGTTACAACATAAATTGCGAACAGTAGCAGCTTGCTGCTGTTCTCACAAATCCAGCAGATTCATGTTGCAATCGTAGCAATTTTTTTTGCTGCGATCGCAACAATTTTCTTTTGCTGCGATCAGCAGCAAAGCTCAGCAAAAAAATTTCTTTGAACATCAAAAGATAATAATTTTTAGTAGCAAAGTATATAAATATTTATGAAAAGTTTGAAACGTACAGTAAAAATAGAGGAAAAAAAATCTATAGAGAATTTTGAAAAGTTTGGGGTTGGAAGGTCATATTTTATCTATTTATATCAATGAAGAAAAAGTCTACAGAAATTCTATTCTGACAAAGTCTATGAAAGTTAATAATTTTTTGAATACCAAGTATACTTTTAAAGGCTCTATAAAAATCTGAATCGAACACCAATATACTTTTAAAGAGTTTTGAAAAGTCTGGATCCAATACTAGTAAACTTTTAAAGAATCTTTAAAAGTTTAAATTGAATACCACTAAAGTTTTAATGTTGATAAAAATTTTTAAAAGTCTATGAAAGTCATAATCGAATACACCCCTTTAGTCCTTTAATTAAAATAAAACATAACACTTTTACAAATTACGAAATCCCCTCTCGAGTTTTCACACAATATTATATTAAAACATCTATCCATATATCCATCCATCATATGAATGGCTGATATGGAGATGACACATGCACATCCTTCATGGTAGCAACCTTCTGATTGTTCCTATGTAGACGATGATGAGAGCCAAGGCCTACCTCGTTGACGTCTTCTTAATTCATTATTATTATTATTATTATTATTTAATTTCTGTCGTCTTAACCATACACACATCTTTTTTTCCTTCTAAACTTACCAACTGTGATAACCACATATAAGTATGCTATTTGCACCCCCATTGTCAACTTCATCTTCCATATTCTTTTGTGTCTTATTAAACATTATTATTCTTTGTGTGAATAACATCAAACTCTTAATATATTTCAGTCAAAATTGTAGCAAGTCAAAAATAGATACTCTTCTCGAGGAACCAATGGTCTAACAATTTTGACTAGACCAATATCCTACAAAGTTTGAAAATTATCAAAGTTTTTAAAGTTTTATGGCATTTTTTTTAATGATGAGAAAAATTTACCGTTATTATTTAAATGTATGTATTGAATAAATCTTATTCATGTATAATAGTACGTAAATCATATAAGAAAAGTAAATCATACTAAGAAAACTCCATGTGACAAATTCGACCAAAATGGTTTATTGCACTTTTAATACTTCAACTAGGAAAGAATGATGAAATTAATTTATAACGGACCATGCTAGAGAACCATAATTATTATTTCATATTAGCCGCTCCTGACGTGTCATCTTTTTATTTGATGTTTAAATTCTTTATTAAATCACGGGTGAATTAACCAATTCACTCAATAATTTTTTTTGTAAAAATAGAATAACTTATTTGGAGTAATAATTGTACGGGTGTGAAACAATTTCCTTTTTTTTTTTTTATAATTATTATAACAATCCGTTTGGTTGATTAGAAAATTTTTGAAGTTTTAATTCCTTCAAACATGAATTTTCTTGGTTGGTAGTATGAAGATTAATATCAGATTTGATTCATCGACTATTAGGATTTCACCATTTTTGGTCATTGACTTTCAAATATGTTCAGTTTTGTCCCAACTATGCAATTGTTAATCAAAATGGTCCTGATCATGACTATTTTGATTTGGACAAAGGATTATTTTAGGTAAAAATTGCATAGTTATGATGAAATTGAACAAGTTTAAAAGTCGAGGACTAGAGTGGTGAAAATTCTAATGGTAGAAGGACCAAATCAAGTATTAACTCGTAGTACGAAAAAAGTTCCTTTTGAGTTTTATTCCTTAAATTTGAAGAACTGAAATTCAACTGACTTTGCTAAGTATTCTAATTTTCATGAAAGAAAAATGACCATAATGAAACAATATTATTTTCTCACATTTTTATTACGTAGAAATATTTGAGTATTTATACTAGTTATAGATAGTAATTTTTTTTTATATCAACCAAAAAAATAAATCTAAAATATGCATTAATTCATTTCCATGAAATTAAATTTATATTCTTCATAATTTTTTTGTTTAATTTGCGATATCTTTAATGCTAATTATTATGAGTAAAATTAAGTCACTCTTCTAATTAAAAGGATTACTACTTTAACCATTCTTACCTATCTTAGGTTGAAAAGTGCAATTAACTCACTATTTGCCCAACATTGTCAGGACAAATAATTTTTTTGAAAATGGCGATGGGTCAGAGGAGGGAATTTTGGAGAAATAATTGTAATTCGATTAGAAAAAGATAAGTTGTGAATAAAGTAAGAATTTGATCAAATTATATTATTTGATAATGATGACTAAATTATTAGGAATGAGAATCGAAGAAGTGATAAAAATTAAAACGTCCCCATGTAAAAATAATAATTACTAAGGTAAAAAAATCTTTTTCTTTTCTACGCTTCATTGAATTGAAATTCATAGGAAAATATGAATTCTAATCTTCTCCCAAACTTTACCTATATGAATTATAATCTAATTCAACAATAAGAGAAACTCCAACTAAATAATATAATTTGTCAAGTCAAAAGAATTATATTTTGTAAAAGAATTTCAGTTACGGTTTACCCAACTCACCTTTAAGTTGTAACGAAAAGATACTATGTATCGAGACTGGGATAGGTCGAAATCAATGGTTTTATGATAAGCCACGTCATGGGTCAAATTTTGTGTATTTGATTTAAATAAATAAAAAAAAGGAAACGAGCTTAAAAAATCTTACTCGTATTTAGTGGATTAAAGACCACACAGGTGTGAACATACAAGTTTTTGTGTTAGAGAGAGAGAGAGAGAGAGACAGAGAGAGAGAGAGAGAGGAGCTGTCTTGTCCTTTTGGTCTGAGATCCCTTCTTTCCTTTTTACCGGACGGCGGCGGAAGAGAAGGAGACGGTTTTAGTGGTGGCAGCAGCAGCAGCAGCAGCTGTGGCTCCGGCGATGTGAAATCCCAACGGAAGATAATAACAATGCGTAGCCGATTCACTGTTCCGCCAGAGAACACGGTCTGCATTGGCCGTGCTTCTCCGATCTAACCCTTTTCTTCAGCGATCTCTTGCGTTTTCTGATCGATCTCTTCGTTTTTTTTTTCCGAGGTCCACTGTCTTTACCTCACTCTTGTCCCGATGAATTTCGCATTTTTATTTATTTATTTTGAATGTTTATATTTCCAGCTGCGAAGTTTGTTCTCTTTCTGTTTTAATCTCTTCTTTAATTAATACGGACTGGTTTCTTCTAATGTCATGTCAAGCTAGGATTAGGGTTATCTCGGTTTGGTTTCTAGGTTATTTTTCTTTACGTTTATCGCATTGTCTGCGAGGTCTAGGCTTTCGAATAGATCGAATTTACAAATGTGAACATTTACAATGGGATAATTTCCTGATTACGTGAAACAGTGTTGCCTTGATTTAGCTAAAAGATCAGTTATTTATTTATTTATTTATTTTAATTTTAATGTATTCTAGTTCTAGTTAAAAATGAGTAGAAAGTTTGAAACTTTTGTATCAGATATTCAGATCTAACTCTCAAAAGCCCCCAAAACATGTGGTTAACTGGACAAAGATGAGTTAAAATCTAGATTTTTATTTCCTGAATTGTAACAGAAATTAAGATTGGTTTCAAGTTCTGATGTATTTTTAATTTTGTATCATATGATTAAAGGAAAGGGTTGATTGATATGATCAGAGAAGATGTCGTTCAAGAGCATTGTACGCGAGCTGAAGGAGATGAAAGATGGGATAGGGAGCATATCAAGGAGAGGGTCAGAAGGGGGGAGGCATTGGCGAAGCAGGACACGGTCACATATAGCGCCTGATGTGGCGCCTTCTGATCCAATTGAGCAAGGCCAGTGGGCAAATTTACCACCAGAATTGCTTCTGGATATAATTCGGAGGGTTGAAGAGAGTGAGACATCATGGCCAGCTCGGACTGTGCTCGTCTCCTGTGCTTCTGTTTGCAGGTCATGGAGAGAAATCACTAAGGAGATTGTCAAGACTCCCGAGGAATGTGGGAAGCTTACTTATCCTATTTCTCTTAAACAGGTAGCCCTGCTTAACTGTTCTGCTGTTTTAATTTTTCATCTCACTGTTAGACACACAAAATGGAACTGAAAGGAATACATGTTGTTCTCTATATCTTGAAACAGCCCGGACCCCGTGACTCTCCTATCCAATGCTTTATCAAAAGAGATAGAGCTACTTCGATTTATCGCCTCTACTTTGGTTTGACTCCATGTAAGTTATGTTCTAGGTTGAAAGTATGTATCTTTTGCTGAAATTCTATCTATATATGTAATATGGAGAGCTCTGCAAGGAGGGTGTTGAGTGATAATTAACACTGGTGAAGTTCCTGTAAGGTATACTGCTAACCTTCTTACCACTTGACAGCTGAGGATGCAAGTGATAAATTATTGCTGGCAGCCAAAAAGATCAGACGGGCAACGAGCACAGACTTTGTCATATCATTGGTTGCAGATGAATTTTCGCGAGCCAGCAACACTTATGTTGGGAAGCTGAGGCAAGTTTTACCCCTCCACACCACAGAACAATCTTTCTAGGATAGAAAAGTAAAAAGTGTTTGTATTTTGGTTGTTCTATATAATTGATATTGGAGCAATTTGAGCAGGTCTAACTTTCTTGGTACCAAGTTCACCGTATATGATAGCCAACCCACACACGATTCGGTGGTTCAGCACAATCAGCCTAGTCGAAGATTCCATTCTAAACAAGTGTCTCCTAGAGTATCTGCTTGTAACTACAGCATTGCCACTATTTCCTACGAGCTCAACGTCCTTCGCACCAGAGGGCCTAGGAGAATGCAATGCGTTATGCACTCTATCCCCGTGACCTCTATTCAGGAGGGAGGCACAGCTCCTACACCAACATCGTTCTCACAGTTTCTCGATGACAAGCCTTCACACACACCAGTCTCGAAAGCTAAGGATAATCCAAACATGGATTCCAGCTCCCCTGGACATTCAGGTTCTCTTGTGCCAGAGCCACCTTCTCAAGAGCCCCTTATGCTTAAAAACAAGGCCCCTCGATGGCACGAACAGTTACAATGCTGGTGCTTAAATTTTAAAGGCCGTGTCACAGTGGCATCTGTCAAAAATTTTCAGCTCGTGGCCGCTGTGGATCCCTCTCACAACATACCAGCAGCAGAACAAGAGAAGGTAATCCTGCAATTCGGAAAGATTGGAAAAGATATCTTCACCATGGATTATCGCTACCCGCTTTCTGCGTTCCATGCTTTTGCAATCTGCTTGAGCAGCTTTGACACAAAACCAGCCTGTGAATGATTTCAGGTGGTTTGTAAATGATGAACATCTCTTGCTTTTTGTTGCTTCAGAATCTTGAATTATGCTTACTATCTATGAAGTATATCCATTGGCCATAAATTATTACTGATGATCAAAGCTTCTCAGTTTGCTTCTTTAGCTGCTAACTCTCTGCTATGAACATTTTCAATCCAACTGTAATATGTTGTGAGTAATTTTAATTACATGCAGAAAATGGATTATGAATAAAAAGTCCCTTTCTTGAAAATAGTACATAATTTCTAAAAAATAATTTTAATAATTTTCTGCAAGTAGCAATCAAGCTGCGCTGGTTCTCCTCCCCTATCATATTTTTTCTATTAATTTTTTCCTTTAGCTTCATTCATGAACAACTAATTAAGCTAATTTTCTCTTTTTCTCTGCCTCACGTTTCTATCCTTCTCTGCCTTTCCTTTTCATTCTTTCTTCTCTCGCTTTCATCAAATTAGGGTTGATAGTTTTGTATATTAAACATGATTTATTTTTAAGTTAAATAGATATAATTATATTATAAATTACGAGTATTACTTGTTGGGGGAATTAGTAGCAAGTTCTACGTCCAACTCGGCAAGCTGACCTCGTTATTGATAAGACAATATCCAAAACAAAACAAGACGGATAGCCGAGCAAGTAGTTCAACCATATACGTCAAAAAAAAGTCAAATGATTAGGATGACATCAGAGTATCCAAAGCAAAACAAGACGGATAGCTGAGTAAGTAGTTCAACCGTATACATTTAGAAAATGTCGAATGGGTAGGGTGACATCAGAGTTAGTTATGTTTAGCATATTATGCGATGATACATGTCAGAAGGAATTGTAGTAGGCACGAGCATATGCAGAGGATAAGCGTAATTGCCTTATTTGTAACCATTTTGTACATTATAACCTTGAAGTAGCTAGTATAGGAGCAATCACAATAATATAATTTTTGTGGGTTTTTAGGTGCCAAATAGGAGTGAGAAGAGGGAGGGTAAAAAGGGAGTGAAAGAAAAAAGAAAAAAAAAAAAAAAGGAAATCTAACACGAAATCAGAAAAAAAAAATGCTAAGCAGGTAACGCGCTAGTAGGAGTGTGCAATGCACGTGGCTGGTTGGCCGCAATCAGTGCGTGAAACGCGCTCTTCTACACCTTTTCTGAGATTTTTCCTTCTCCTTGAGGTCCACAAAAATTCCTTCATTTACAGGAAGATAAAATTCATTCTCTCTCATTCTTCTCTTTCCTTTACATCATCTTAAAAAAAGCATTGATGTAGTTACTCTTAAATATTACGAGTATTTTTGTAATTTAACAAGACTCTCAACTTTGATAGCTCCAATTAAGCTACTCAAAGCATTCTTCATTATATTATATTTGATGGCAAGTTTAAATGACATCTGTAGTTTGATGTTAGAGCCATAGGGTTTGTATTTACACTAACATTACTTCTAATATTTCATTTCATAATATTATTATAATTTAGTTGAAGACAAGGCACTCAGGATATGAATTGGAATAGGTTTTTAAAGGTGTATAGATTACATATTTAGAGCTAATTTTCTTTAACTTGAATGAAGATACAGAAGATAATACTAAGATTTGTAATCAAATATATTACTGAAAAGAAATCTAAATTAAAACACATGCTACTTTGAATATGAAGATATTTGTAATAAATTACAAACTAATAGTAGTTATATCATATTTTCTTGTTAAAATTACCACTTAATTTCTTTTGATGTATAGAGAAATAAAGATCCTAAACAAATAAATTATGAAAATCTAGACTAGATGGCATATTAAATTTGTATTTTGTAGCTAGAAGATTCCTAAGTTCCTCTAGGAGTTGTTAAATGACTGATAACATGCCAACTACTATGTAGCGTGATGACACCTCTGTTATCATTCTAAATTGATGGTCACATGATCGAACATCACCGTAAGTGTTTAAAAGAAAAGGACTAATAATGCCATATTAAGGGGTGAGCCATTTAATATAAAATTAAATGAGAAAAATAACATTATTTTTGAGTGACTAGGAAAACCTTAACCACTTCAGCCTCTATCTAAAATATACACGAAAAACCATAACCACTTTAACCTTTATCTAAAATGTACACAACATAAATCCCGTTCTAATATAATAATTCACAATTACACAAGAACATGCAGTCAATTTTCACTTGAGAAACGTCCCTCTCAATCTAGTTGGGATAAAAATTAAAACAACAAAAAAAGTTTTCTACCTCAAATTTCCCTTTCTCACTAACAAAAAGAGAGGCCCACCACAGTAGCAGTCATGTACTGCAACTTGGTGGGCCTAAAGCACCCGGCCCACAGTGTTGAAGCTGATGGATTGAGCTGTCATCCAACCCTACCTCACTGGAATTCTACCAGCACCGGGAGCACCCCGGTCCCACCGCCCGCCCCTTCCTACTCTCGCCTCTATCCTTAATCTTTAAGCCTTTCAGGGTGGGTCCTTAATCCAAGTTGGGAAGCCACAAAAACTCTGTCCGTGGATAATGGATCATGGCTGATATTGCAATTGTGTTGAACTGATACTTGAATGAATACTGCAATTGTGTTGAAAGGGAACTGCAGTTGCGCGGAACAGAGGCTGTAAATGCAGTTGTCTTGAACTGATACTGCAGTTGTGTTGAACGAATACTGCAGTTGTGTTGAAGATACTGCAGTATCAGTTCAACACAACTGCAGTATCAGTTCAAGACAACTGCATTTACAGACGGATGAAATGGCCTATGTTCCACGCAACTACAGGATCCGCTCAACACAACTGCAGTATCAGTTCAACACAACTGCAATATTAGTCATGACCCATGGTCCATAATGCATTGTGGACTATGGTCTACCATATAATTTGCGACAAAAACTTAAGGGTCCTGTTTGAGTGTTTGGTAAATGGCGGTTAGTTATCCTAGTGTATATATCTTCTTTGGTATCTGGCTCAATAGTAACTTAGTTCTAAATTAGTGGTATGCAATGTGGGATTGTTACAAAATAAAGTTGGGGAAGCTATATTATAGCAGGAATGCAACAGATAGAAATGTGCAGTGAATTGAAGGAGGTTGGGACATGGTGTTCAACATTATATTATTATTTTGTATGGTTGTCATGTGCAAGAAATTAAAAGGTTATGTTAGTAGTCAATTCAAAAGAAACAATGGTATTTTAGGTGGAGTGCCCCATTGGAATAATTAATGCAATCTGGTCTGTACTCCATACAAAGCACACCAAACAAGCAATCCATTCACAAAAGAACTGCAAATAGGACCACTTAACCACTGCTACTTATCCTTTTTCGCCTCCAACCATACATATACATGATTAGTTGCTTCCTTTACGGTGTAAAATTGTGTATTGATAGTTGATACCATGATAGGGTTAAGATTTGATTGAGTTTTACGGCCAAGAAAATACATATATATATAACCAAATTATAGTTTATTACATACTGCATCATATCAGTGACATTTTGCAACATATATGGGCTATACATGCATACAAATTCATCTGCTCAATCGATCAAAACTCGAAGCTAGGCAGAAAAGAATTTTAATGAGAAACCAAAAAAAAAAAAAAGATGATATAGTGTTGTTAATCGATCTGCTTCAAGAACGCTGTACTCTATCTCAAGATTCTGCACTTTCAACCTCTGATAAATAGGGTAAATGAAGAAGATGATGATGAGTGCCACCTTAGCTTCGTTCATGGTTTCCTAATCAGTGAAAGCTGCCATTAAATGGGGTTTGGGTTTGCCAGCACTCACTTTCCCAACCCTGCAGCTGCTGCAATTAATGTGAAACAATCAGTTAACTTTAATTTACCAAACACTTTTCTACTAACTGTACTGCTGGTCAAACCAACTAACTCAATTAGTTATCCGCTTATAACTAATTGCCAAACATCCTTAACATAGTAAAAATATATTTGTAGAGTAGGCCGGAGAGTGGTGGAACTCACCGGAAAATATGAGGAATCAAGGTAGAGCTCCGGGATGGATTCAGATGGATTATTTTCTTTTCTTTGGTGGTGGGGCAACATCTGTTGTACGTCTGATCTAGCCATATCAGTTTCCATGGTGGCCCCGCCGCCGCGGCTGGTGGTTGTAGCTAACTGTTGCAACGGATTGTAGTGGAGGAATGCTGCATTAACTGCTTCTAACGGCATAGCCGCCGCCGGAAAGCTGCCCATGTATGCCGGTAGCTTCAATCATTAAAATTAAGTCAGTATCAGACACTCAAATTAAAAACCCAATCTTGAAAATCAAACAAGATCGTATTCCGTGTATTATATATACCTCTTTTGGAAATAAGTTATCCATGTTGAATTCCAGCCTGGGGTTCAAGGCCGCAAGTTTCATAGACAAGAACTGCAGTTCACAATAATACACAAACATTAAGCCCTGGAAAATGAAGAACAGAGCACATTCACAATTACTAGGTAACATATACGATGATTATTAATTACCTCGACTTGTTTCTGAAGAGATTGAACGTAGTTAATGATTTCGTCTAGCATTCCTGCTTTTCCCACCACTTTGTTACACCCCGGAACTAAATCCTGTAGGCACTTCATTTTCTTGCTAATTTTCTCCCTTCTTGCCTGCAACATTGCCAACCAGATAATTCAAATTAAACGCTTACCATTATGCTAAAAGTTATAACTAGCAGAATGGACAACTTTATTTGTTTATTATATTTTCAGCCATTTTATGAATCGTAAGTTTTATGGTTAAGTTTAGTGGTTTGTAGTACTCACTCTCTCTGCTAAGCTATGGCTGTCGGTGGCTTGGCCACGGCGAGCCCTGACGTGAATGTAATTAGACTTTTGAACGTCGTCGCCGGAGACGGAGCCGGAGTTTTTCTTGTTCTCTTTGGAAGCAGAGCTTCCGGAAGTCTCGCGTTCGCATTTCACGGTGATTTCTGATTGGACGTCGCCGGTTTCTCCTTCCCATTTCTTATCTTCCTGTCAAAAAGAAGATAGAATTTAAGAATCTGTTTCCTTAATTAATTATTTTGTTTTTTTTTTTTTTTTGTTTTTATTCCGGTGGGGTTTGAAGGGCCCAAACCTCTGCTTTCCTCTTTCTCGTCGACGTGGCGGTTCCGTTTGCTTTTGACGACGTCGGCACCGCCGCCGCCGTTATGGATGAACTGGAGCGCGACAATTTCCCGGTTTCCCTCCCATGCACGTCGGCGACGGCGGCGTTGGGGGAGTTTTCCTCGGCGTGCCGGAGCGACGCGAAGTTAGTCAAATTACCGTCTAGCAACGCCGGAAAGGGATTCTCCGGCGCCGGAGCCCCGGCGCCGGCGAGGTGATTGTCGTGAATAATGGGGTGGTAAAGACGCTGGAAAATAGCCCTCTGCCTTTCCAGTACGCTCAAATCGGCGGCGGAGTAGGAAACATTATTATTCTCAGGCGAAGACTGCGCGCAGCGAAGCATTGTTAGGGTTCCGGTAGGTAGGCGGTGACGTAATTCTCCGGCGAATTGAAGGAAAAGCAGTCAAGTCTGAGCTCCGTTAGATGTTGTGATGAGAGGAAAAGAAAGAAAGGAATGATTTTTATAGGAGAATGCAATGAAGAATGTGTTGATTGGAAGGAAGCGAAAAACCGGTGGGGACAGGCGGGGTGGACCACTTCAATTCGCTCTCCTTCCCACTACAGACTCCATGTGAGAATGTCTGGTTCGACGGTACGGTGAACGGGAAATCAAGAACGGGGGTCGTTTAAGGATACCAATTACAATCTTCAACGCCATTATTATTTTTAGATGTGCGAACAAAAACGGGATGCAGCAATACTAATTGTTTACATGGGACAAATTTTTTAAAAAGAATATAATTCCTCTCATAAACTAACTCAATTGGTGTAATGTTATTAATATCAAGCTAAGGATGATGGAGACTCGAACCCACCACCTCTCGTATATAGGGAAAGATTTGATGCCACTGGACCACAAGGTCCTTGGCAAAAAGTTTCTTCTTAAACAAGAGTAGTTTTAAGTCTTTATTTATTTAGGAAAAAACTCTAAATGGGAGGGGCATGTCAAATAATGAGTAATTTACTAATTTTACATGTATCATCATTTTATATTCTCATTTTCTACTCCTTATAATAATAAGGGGTCATATTGAAGTACAAAAGTCAATTCCTCCACTAAAATTCGAACTTGTGACCTCCCATTTGAAAGAGGTTAAGAAGAACCAAATAGTATTGTTGCCAAATAATGGAGTGATTAATAAATAACTTATCAACTAACTTTTGAATTATTTGAGAAATTTTAATTGTCGCATCAATTAAACAAATAACATAAGTGTTTGCTATATAAATAGTTTTTTGAATTAACTAAGTGATATCAATAAGTTCCAAATGAAAATTTATTTGGAGCATCATTTTAGTATCAATTGATACTCAAATTTACATTTTCAATATTGAATTAATTTTATATAATAAAAAAAAAAAACAGAGTAATAAATAACAACAGTGAAATTAAAAACAACAACAATGATTATTATTATAAAAATAAAATAATTTTAAAATTTATACATAAAACTAAAAATAATTTAAAGATAATTTAATAAATATAATAATATAATAATATAATTATATCATTTAAAGTCATTTTACATTTTATATGTTGATTTATCAAATATTTTTCTACAAACCGCTAATACTACTAGCTATCAAAATAATTAACACAATCAGTTATCAGTTATCAGCTAATTATCAAACACCTAAATATATTTATTAAAAAAATGGGGCTATTGAAAATTATATTATAACAAATCATCATTTTATAAAATATGGTACTAGTAAAAAAAAAAGAGTCGAGAAACTTTGAAAGGCCCTCCAATACTATTCTACATTGAAGGGACATATGTGAGGGATGTAAATAGCATGATATAATTCCTCATTGCCTCAAGATAATTAGATACAAGTAAAGTACGAGTACCATATGTAAGAAGTGTACATTCAGAGTGAATTGGGTGAGGTTGATTTAAATTAGACCAACTCATATTTAAAATATTAATATAAATTCAATTTAAGTTATCAAATTTTAAAATTCAATTAGGTTTTGATAATTGCAAAACTAAAATATATAAATTTACACTAAATTTGCTTAATGCTGTGATTTATTCGTGTTCTTATACGGCTCAAAAGAATCAGATGTAATTCGCTAGGAGAGCTTGAACCAAGCCGGCTCAAAATATTTAAGTGTAATTCGCTAGAAGGAGGGCTCGAACCTCCGACCTTGTGGTTAACAGCCACACGCTCTAACCAACTGAGCTATTCCAGCTATATGTTAATGTTTTACAGAATTTACTTTTATACATAAACAAAAACGAATAGACAACACATTATAATTAAGAAAAATTATAAAATATGCCATTCATAAATATGTCAACTATCAAAGTCACCCATGAATTATTAGAGGTGTAAATGTTACTCCTTAATTTTCAAAACATGACATATATTGCCTCTCTTAAATGGGAAGAAGGCGAAACATTGTTGTTAACAGAAGGAGAACAAATGAAGAAAGATAAATGGAGGAAAAAAATGTGATAATCGAACAGGAAAAACAACGAATAATTACATTTACACCACTAATGATTTATGGGAGGGATAATATATATCACGTTTTAAAAATTAATAGACAGCATATACACTACTAATAATTCAGGAGTGACGACATTGATAATTGACATATTTGTGAGAAATATAAATTCCAATTTTTCCTAATAAATATTGCTATCTAACTTGGGACTAATTGAATGATGTTTGGATAAAAAGAATTGACAACTTATAGGGATCACATTCTGAGGCCCCACCCCTGCTGTCATCCTTTTCTTATCCCCTTTCACAATGTTTTTCTCCATTTTTTCTTCACAGCCAAGTTTTCTATTACTTTTAAATTTCCTCAACTTAAAAAGGTGAATGAATATTTTAGAATATCAATCTTTGTTAGAAGTAATTTTGAATGGATTATCATAAGCTTTTCATATAAGAATATATACTCATTCCGTCTCATTTTATATGTCTGATTTGATTAACGAGATTTGAATAAAGTTCTTTACAATTTAATTGTTTTGTAATATTTTATTTAATATTAATATGTACAATTTATATATTTAGAAGTTATGTCAAAACTACTATTAAACACAACCAAAAAAAAAATTAAATTTAAAGCTATAAGAAAATAATTAAAGAAATAAGCTAGAGTTGATTGACCAATGAATAATAAATGAGACATGTAGAATGTGATATATGAAGTATTTTTTTAATTGATTTAAAACACTTGAAATAATAATAATAATAATAATAATAATAATAATAATTATTATTATTATTAGATATTTAGTAATTTTTGTATTAGCTTCTAAATTAATTGTAATATAGTTTATACTTGGTCTTAATGGTTTTTTTTTGGGGGGGTGGGGTGGGGTGGGGTGGGGGAAGTGGGGGGGGGATCTTGTGTGATACTGTGTTTTGTGAGATGAATCTCAAATATGTAATACTTTTTTAAAAACAAAATATAATATTTTTCTATAGATTAACAAGTATTAATACATCTTCCCTAGTACTTTTCAATGAACAAACTAAATACTCTATAATACCTTTGAGTAAAAATGTAATATTTATTGACTCATAACAAATAGAGTAATACTACACATAATTTTACTCCATACTTACACGACATGTTTTGATTCATCCAGGAAAAAAAAAAAAGTGAGAGACAATTTTTATTACTTTCTTTCTCTAATATAAAAAAAAAAAATCACGACATGCAACAAGAATTTCTCCTTGGAGTTCATATATCATTTTCCTTTAAAATATTACATTTTTATTAAAAAAATATTATACGTTTGATATTTATCTCACCTGAGAGTCAAAGACGATCCCACACAGAGGTTAGTGTTTCCATTATTAATATTACACAAGTGGCAAACGGATACCAAAAGACATCATTTATTAGATTGATGAGACACAAGACCAACAAAATGTTAACATTACATAAATTATAAATCCCAATAATTATTTAACTAATTGAAGTAGATGTACAAGAAACGCACATACATATATGGGTCATCAACACTATTCAATTCTCCCAACAGCATGGCTTGCTATCAATGTCAAGAAAATGCACTCTCCATATCTCCCAATACTATATAGAAATTGATAGGTCCATAAATCTCACATGCCATGTTTGTGTGTTAGGATAGAGAATATTCCTCCAAAGTACAAATTCACTAATGAAAAAAAAATCTATATACATTGGCACCCACTTAACATTATATTCACGTTATGCTTCACATCAAATGTATTATATGATACTTTATATTTTAATTTGTAATGTAAAATGTTTTTTATTCAGATAGTACTGTTTATAACGTATGATAACCATATAAATATTATATTATATCTGAGTAGGCACTATAGACTTTGGATTGAATAAATAATAGGAACTGACACCCAAATTCTATGCACCAAATAAGGTGTAATATATGGGGTATGATATGGCTTTATTGAATGAACATTATGTCCCAAACAGTAGAGATTTTGGATAAGGGAGAAGCAACAAAAAGGGTCACACTTGTGTAAGACCGTCTCATGGATTCTTATACGTGAGACGGATCGGGTCGGGTCAAAGCACCATGCAAATGTCATACTTATATGTACGTGCAAATGTAATACTTATATGCTCAAATATAACACTAATCAAGAATACAATTTTTGTTACTTATAAGAGAAAAAGTAATACATTTTTCATAATAAGTAATGTTGACAAGTCCCCCTTACTTATAAGAGCAAATATAATACTTTCGAGGAAAAATGTAATACTTTTAAATCGAAATGTAAAAGTATTGTATTTTCCCTTAAAAGTATTACATTTACCCTTATAAGTAACAAAAATTTTATTCCTGATTAGTATTACATTTGAGCATATATAAGTATGACATTTGTGCATATAAGTGTTACATTTGCATCTTGAACCGACCCGACCCGTCTCATGGTGAGACGGTCTCACACAAGTTTTTGCCCAACAAAAAAGGCCTCCTTATCAGTATGATCTTAGAGAGTATATATATACATATATACATATATACACATCATTGCATTCATCTACAGTTTGATAATATTTCTTAACTTAATTGTTTGCATTAATAAAATAATACAAGGAAAGTCTACCATACCGATTAATATTGGTAGCTCTTGCACTAAGTACAACACAAAAAGCTTTGGAGGAAGCTTTAGGTGTATGTATAAACTCAAAGCCAACAAAAATTTTATAATTCATTTTTGAGTTTTATTCAGGGATTGAGTCTCACTAGCGATATTGTGGGAGCAATATCTTAAAGTGAGGCGACTCGTTGTGCGCAGTAAGCAAATGTCTAACCTCTATGTTCAGGCGTTCAGTTGATTTATCATGATTTACATCATCTCAGATGTTCTGTTGGACCGGGGTGGAGGTCCTTGAGGTTGGGGATTCAACCTATTGGGAAGAAACAAATTAAAAAGGACTAACATTTACAAATACATTGTATTTGAATCTCACAACTCACAATCAAATTTGTTTGTAAAGACATTCAAACTCCTAACATTAGATCTACCATAAAACTCAAAATCCCAATTTTATTTTTGATTTCCTCTATTGTAAGGTGCGTGAGAGAGCTAGGTAGCTGCTAGGAACATTGAATTGAACAGTTCCTTTGTGTTAAAGATATGAAATATGGTGAAGCTAAGCCATTAAGCTAAGGAAGATGATGATTTGAGGGGAGAGAGACAAGATCACATGATGATTAGTTAAAATGGAGAAGATTGAGGGCAAGCTTTAGGGGCCAAGTGCCCACACATGCATTTAGCTAAAAAGAGAACTAATAATAATAAAAATAATTGAGAATTGAAGAAGAGAGAGAGAGAGAGAGATGAGACATTGACTAAATGGCCAATATTATTTCAAGTGTTGAGAGTAGTGTGGGTTGGATATATGGATGTCCATCACCTTCAGATGGGGTTGTCCCCCTGTGTTTCCTTCTTCAAGGCTCTCTCATCTCTTTCTCACCTAACGTTCACACCCATCTATTTTACACAATTTTTTTTTTTCAATATTCCACAAACATCTCCTAACTGCAACCACCAACATCCTGTTTTCTTCAACGAATGGTTAGAAACATCATGGCAATCTTGATCATTCTTCAAGTTTAATTTTTTACTCATGTATAACATTGTCACCATAACCTACTCTGATACTAAGTGTCAAATCAAGCCCTAAAAATTATAGTTAGTATATAGTAAACGCGCAACTTTATTTCTTTATATTTGCGTAGCGGTTATTAGTGACTCAGATATTACAGGGACAATTAAATTAAAAGAATCTATGCCAGCTTGGAAATGATGTAACTTTAGGACTTGAAGCAGCAGAAGTCAACCTGATGTAGAAGCTTGCTGGAATCAGTTACCCAGGATAATGGCAAATCCTCATCTGATCTGATCTATCAGGTTTCATAGGCCAGTGTTTATCATCTTTTCAATCATTTCCAATCTAATAACTTGAGCGCTAGCTCCTGGATAGAATAATAACTAATAAAGAAATATATATAATGGATGGATTCTTTTATTATTATTTTTGAACAATATATTATTTATATACTAAAGATGGAGCTAGATAGCATACATATTCATTCTGAAATTGCATGAAGGGGGGAATGAATCTAACAACAGGTAGGACCCGAGTTGCAGAAATGAATGCCAGTTCATATACTACTGTGTTCCCACAAACTAGTTTACAAAGCAAGACTCATTTAAGTCTCTGCCTCACTGCCGGCCTCAACTCGTTTGATACGTCCCACATTGGTTATTATTGATGAAAATTCGAGTCACTACATAAGATTTCAATTAAATCTGAACTAACTTTTATAGTGAAAATAAGGTCTGAGTTCCTATCAATCGAGCCACACCACACAGGGAAGTCATCGTTAGTAACATATGGAAGATCAGATCCAACAAACACTGCAAGAGAAATAAGCCAAATGCCTGGTTCAGGATCGAGTCCAGACAGTGAGGATTTCATCCTCTTGTGAGAGTGGTTCTTTGTGGACACTTGATACTTACATCTAATGGGCCCTTGAGGCAAAGAATTTCGCCTTTTGTGGATAAGAAATACACGAAATGTATAGTCGGAGGTGTTGTATGTGATAGAGCCTAACTTAACTGTCATCAGAATTATATTCAGAAATATAATTAATTGCAAGGATAATATAATGATGTGTAAAAGTATGCATGCATGCAAGCAAGAAGTCAGCCAGGTAAAAGAAATGCATGTAATTATTAAAGCGAAGGAGTTTGAATGATATGTTTTGCAAATGACTAATTGTCATTATTGAAGGAGACTGAACAATTTTTTGATAGTTGATATAATGATAGAATACTTTAGGGAAGGTTTCCAATAGGCACTAATTAATGCCTCTTTTAGTTGCTTAATTATGTGCTCCTTAAATAGCCTAATAATTATAGGGTGTTGCTATTCCTACCACCCATGGTGCAAATAACATTGAAATTCACAAAAGATTGCAAATTTCAATAACTTTATAGGTGGTATAAATAGTAATAAGGTATAGATATGACTATTTACACCACCATGGTCAACTGTATTAATTACACAAAGAAAAATGTATTGGAATTAGAGTTTTTTTTTTTTTTTTTAAAAGGTGTTGGAATTAGAGTTAAAAAAAAAAGGTATTGAAATGGAATGAATATTATTTAAAAAAATTAAATTGAATAACAATTTAAATATATATATATTAAAAAAAAAACAGAGCAACCCCTCGCTGGAGGGGTTGCTCCCTTTTTGTTTTTGTTTTTTTTTTTAAATTTTTAAATAGATATTTTATTTAATTTAATTAAATAATATTTCTAATTTCAATACCTTTTTTTTAAATGGATTGAAATGGAATGAATTTTTTTTAATATTTTATTGTGATGTTAATGTGTTTTTACTGTTGTTAGCTATTGAAAAATTAATTTATTATATTATTATAATAAGTTAAAATAATGCATACAAAAAATTTGAGTTATAAAGAATAACATGAAAATTTATTAAACATTAGATACTACAAAAAATAATTAAAGATTATTATACACAAAATTATTATACTATCACAAATTGAAATAATAAAAATAAATAATTTAAATATTTAATTACAAAATATTATAGAAAAAATTATTATTCTATTACAATTAAAAATATAAATAAATAAATAAATAATAAATATTTTAAATAGAAAACATAATGTTTGACCAACTTTAATGAATGTTGTGTAAATAGCAAATTCTATTTACACCACCTATAAAGCTATCAAACCTATTAAATGGTGGTGTAAATAGAATTTTGGATGGTAAAAATAGAATTACCTTAATTATATTGTCAAAGAGACTTTATGATCTGGTCTGATTGCAAGACTTAACTCTTCCACTAACAAAAAGTGATAAATTGATAATAGCGATTAATGCAGACAAATCGTTGTGAATAAAGTAATAAATAATATAATGATGGTAGATGGTTGCATAGTACAAGTTAATAGTTGACGGTGGATATATATGGGAGTGATAATTATTGTAAATTGTAATAGAGGTAGTGAGGGGTGGAGCCGTGGAGGTAGTCCCCTTAATAGTGCATATATGCGAGTAAAATGATGGTTAGGTTCCAAAATAGGCAAGTAGGTAATTAAAGATAGATAAGTGAAGTGAAAATTTGTCAGCAATACTTCTGTCAATTGGAAGTGAATTTATATATATGTATTGTGAATTATAGCGTATTCTTGTGTGAATCTTGTGAAATTGTATATGTTCGTATACTCATATTAGTATAGAGAAGAAGAGAGAGAAGAGCAAATTTAACTCCAAAATCCAGGAATCACTTTTATTAGATAACAACAATATATATATACATATAAAAAAAATGCTAAAGTGTCATTTAGCACCATGAACTATATCCAATTATTTATGTCGCACTTTGAACTTTCATATCGTATATATCGAGCCACAAACCAAAAAAAAAAATTCACCTAGAACTTTTAGCAGGTTTCCCTGTCTTTCTGCTAACATGACGCATGTTTCCCACTGATGTGACATTTCTTTTAACCTTATGTGTCCATGTATGCATTTACATATTAAAAATTAAAATTAAAAAAAAAAACAAAAAACATAAACAAAAACCGGAGACCAAATTTCACTATTTCGCCCAACCCTATTTCACTTGGCAGCTGTTTAGTTGTTGACAATAAGATACTAAACAAAAAATTAGCATTTCTATAAAATTTGAAAAATTGAAAAAAATACTAAACAAAAAATTAGCCAAAAAAAATATAAATTCTAAAAAAAATGAAACATTAGAATTGCAAAATTGGAAAAAGTATACATTATAAAAATAAAGAGAAAAAAATTCTGGTTATTTTAATATAATATTTTTTTTTAAATTTTTAATATGTAAATACTTACATGGACAACATAAGGTTAAAAGAAATACCACATCAGTGAGAAACCTGCGCCATGTCAGCAAGAAGACAAAGAAACCTGCTAAAAGTTCTAGGTGAATTTTTTTTTGGTTTGTGCCTCGATATATACGATATGAAAGTTCAGGGTGCAGCATGAATAATTGGATATAGTTCATGGTGCTAAATGATACTTTAGCCTAAAAAAAATAACGAAACAAGTGTATCCAATTCAATGAAGAGAAAAACTAGGATAATGACCACAAATAAATGTATCTTTTTTTATAGAGAAAATAACAGTTATAGTTCCTAATTTTGGTGAAACAATTGACTCAGCCCCTCATTCCCCTCAATTATTGGGGCATTATCCACATTTTATCCCTCAATTATTATCTTGGTGGCAAATATAGTCCTCTAGTGACAAAATAAGTTAAATATCTTGATGATAGATATTGTAATTGAAGGACTATATATCGATCATCGAGATAACATATATGACAAGAACTCAGGGACAAAAAGTGCAAGACCAATGATAACTTAGGGACAAAAAGTGAATATGACAAGAACTTAGGAACGAATTCTAAAATTACCCTATAACTTAGGGATGAAAAGTGTAATTTGGAAATGGGGCCGAGTATATAACAAGGAGTTCCAAAAAAAGATCGATCAGTGCAAAAAACGGTTGGAAATGTTGCGTTCTAGACGAGATAATATTGGGCTAAATATGTATGCTTAGACTGAGAAAGACCTCCTTTATCTCCTTGAACAGCAAAATATTTTTTGGAAACAACGAGCTAAAGAGCATTGGTACAAAGGCGGTGATGTGAACAACAAGTATTTTCATAATTCCTTGAAGTCCAGAAGAAGAAAGAATAAGCATCATAGATTGAGAAATGAAGAAGGGGAATGGGTTGAGGAGACAGATGCGATGGGCCAGATTATGGTAGATTATTTTGGAAGGCTTTTCAAGTCTGACCAGGGAGAAATGCATGAGGTAATTGAGTGTATTACTCCAAAGGTATCTTCGGAGGATAATGCCAAGTTGTTACGGCCTCTCAGTTCGGAAGAAGTCCGCTTAGCAGTTTTTCAGATGCATCCCGACAAGTCTCCGGGTCCGGATGGGATGGGGCCGGGATTTTTCCAACATTTTTGGAATATTATTGGCGGTGAGGTAACTAATTTCTGCAGGCACTTTCTGGAGACTAATAGTCTTCCGGCTAAAGCTAATGATACGTATATAGTCCTTATTCCAAAAAAGGCTACTCCCGAAACAATGAAGGATCTGCGACCAATCACATTATGCAATGTGTTGTATAAGATTGCGGCGAAAGTGTGTGCGAACAGGTTTAAAATTTTGCTGGATGACCTAATCTCTAGTGCTCAGAGTGCTTTCATGCCGGGACGCCTCATTACTGATAATATAATGCTCGCTTATGAGATTCATCATTTCTTAAAGCGTAAAACACAGGGTAAGGAAGGGGTGGCCGCACTGAAGGTGGACATGAGCAAAGCCTATGATCTAGTTGAGTGGTATTTTCTTGAGGCAGTATTGTTGAAGATGGGATTTGTACGCCGATGGGTGGATATATTGTTGGAAACGGTCAGGTCTGTTAAGTATCATATTCTGCACGATCAACAACAGCTAGGGCCGATTGTTCCTGAGCGAGGTTTGCGCCAAGGTGACCCTCTATCGCCATATTTGTTCTTAATTGTGGCGGAGGGGCTGAGTGCTTTGATTGACAAGCGAATGTGGCAGAATACGTTGCATGGGGTTAGTGTAGCGCGTGGGGCTCCACCGGTTAGTCATCTTCTTTTTGCGGATGATTGTTTCCTATTTTTACGTGCCAACACTTACGAAGCTGCAAAAATGAGGTTAGTTCTGGATATGTACTCATCAGCTTCTGGTCAGATGATTAATTATGATAAATCCACTGTCTGCTTTAGTTCCAATGTGCAACAACATGTTAGGAATGAGGTCGTGAATATTCTGGAAGTGCCAGAGGGTAATACCACAGGGAAATGCTTGGGCCTACCTTCGCTTGTAGGATGGAGGAAGAAAGAAATATTAGGTTTCCTTAAGGACCGGATCCTCACGAAGGTCCGGAGTTGGAATTCCAAGTTCCTTTCTCGTGCAGGCCGTGAAGTCCTGTTAAAAAATGTTATACAAGCCATGCCAAGTTATGCGATGATGGTTTTCTTGCTACCAATGGGTTTATGCAAAGAAATTGAAACTCTTATGAATGAATATTGGTGGACTGGTTCAGTAGGCAATGGCAAAGGCGTGAGATGGAGGTCGTGGAATGGGCTGGCTGTACCAAAAGCAATGGGTGGTATGGGGTTTCGAAGGCTTCGGGAGATGAATATGGCATTATTGGGAAAACAGGCATGGAGGCTAATTAAAAATCCCAATTCCCTTGTTACTAGAGTGTATAAGGCACGTTACTACCCGAGTGGCTCTTACTTTGAAGCAAAAAAAGGTAGCAACCCTTCGTTCATCTGGAGAGGTCTGTTAGAGGTTCAGAATATTATCAAAGATGGTTGCCGGCGATGTGTTGGGACTGGGATTGAAACGGTTATAGGGAAAGATCCATGGCTCCCAGATGATGAAGTTCCTTATGTGCAGACCGTGTTTCATGATAATGTTTACAATTCGAAGGTGGCCTCCTTATTAAATGACATTGGTACGTCCTGGGATATTGATTGCGTTAAAGATATTTTTGACGAAAGAGATGTTAATATGATTTTAAAAATCCCAATAAGTGTTCGTAAGCCACCGGACCAATGGGTTTGGCACTGGGATCCTAAAGGAGATTTCAGTGTCAAGTCTTGTTATAAAAGACTTACATTTTGTGCAAATGATGATCGACCTTGGGCTTCTATTTGGAATCTCCATGTTCCACCTAAGGTCAAATCATTCTGTTGGCAGTTAGCTTCGGCTTGCTTGCCTACCCGGGATGCTCTAGCTGCACGGCGCGTTAACTGCTCCTTATTATGTCATATGTGTAGGGATGAGGAGAGTACATCCCATCTGTTCGCTACTTGTCGAGAAACACGGAAAGCTTGGAGTGATCTGGGACTGCCCATTCTACATATCACTAGTAATACTACAGTGGATTGGTTTTTTGCTTGTCTTAAAGTATTATGTGCTAACCAAGCTCCCATTTTTGCAATGATATGTTGGGGAATATGGAACAACCGCAATGATAGTGTTTGGAAAGGAGGAGTGTTTGATTTAAAATTACTACTAAGCCATGCATGCTCCTTTTGGGAAAGTTGGAAGGCAGCAAATGAAACATGATGTGTGGTGATAGGTAGTGGTGCTGCTGTTCGTTGGCGTAAACCATCAAATGGAAGAGTTAAATTAAATACTGATGCGTCCATTGATGAGGCCAATAATGTGATGGGGTTTGGCTGGGTGATGAGAGACGATGATGGTCGGTTTCTAGCATCCAAGAATGAAAGTATGAATGGTGTGTTTACTATCAAAGAAGCTGAGGCTATGTGCATGAGGGAGGCGTTAAGCTGGCTTAAGGATACGGGTTTGGGAAGGGTTGATGTTGAGACGGATTCCCAACTCTTGCTCAATGCGATTAAGGGACCCTCTTTTTATTCTGCTTTTGGTTTACTTGTGTCTGACATTAAAGAATTGACATCTATGATTCATGATGTCGAATTTAGTTTTGTTAAACGATCTGCGAATCGTGCCGCCCACGTTGTTGCTAGGGAGGCCTTTTCTGTGTCAGGTTGTGATGAGTGGTTTGATACCCCTCCTTTGTTTCTTGTTGACATTCTTGTTGATGATTCAATGAATTAATACCTTCTTCTCAAAAAAAAAAAAGTGTAATTTTTTCTAAAATATTTATAAATTGATAAATAATTGATTGTGAATAGGATTCTATGTTTAAATAATAGAGTTTTAAAGGTTGGGACATGGACAACCTATCTAACTTTCTACCGTTGACGATAATTGATTGGTTTGCATGATGAAAATACATGGAGGGTGCATTTAGGTACAAGACATTGTTTAGTGAGTTTGACATATGATGTTTGGGTTGACAAATGCATAAATCAACAGTGGTAATGAGATACCTCTTCCATAAGTGGCAAAAAGGCAGAGTTGCACATCCATGATCTAAGTACAATTCTCACAGTTTTCAAAAAAAAAAATAAAAGTACAATTCTCACAAAAAGGACTAGGGGTGAGTCCCTTGACCCATTTTAGAGCAATTCTAATCAACGTTTTTTTGAGTTTTTTATTGTTGTAAAAGAAAGATAAAGTGGATTGGAGTAGAAAGAATGTTGATGTTCATATGCTAAAACCTTGAGTTTTGAATTGAAATAAATGTAAAGATGCGTAGTGCATCCACGGAAGTTGCCCTTTGGATACATCTGCTTAGCAATTGGAGTGATCGTCAAGCTTGCGACCACATCAATTCTTTTTTTTGTTTTTTTTTGTTTTTTTTGTTTTGTTTTGTTTTGTTTTTTTTTTTTGGTTGTTGCAATCTGAGACCCATACAAAAAAAAAAAAAAACCCTTATCCAAAAACCCTACCAATGTAGTTCTCTTAGAATTTCCAACTGATCAAAATTAATGACTTTTTTTTTATGAGATTTAGGTGCATTAAGAGACTTAATTAGTGTATAAACCGAATTAGCTACAAGCAAGCTTTGAAAATCTTTAGCTAAGTCTCTATGTATTTGATTTCTCCCCTAGAGAACAACATTTCTGTGACTTTATCACAATTTATGTAATTTGTTTACATTTTCTAAACACTACTAGTTTGCAACAACTCACAAGAAGCCTTATAGGGATTAAAAAATTGATTTATCTTTTAAAAGTTAAGTGCATCAAGAGATTAATGTGTACAAACTAGCCGAGTACGACTCAAGTTTGAGAATCTTTAACTAAGTCTCCACATGTTAATTTTCTGTCAAGTAGGCTACAACAACTTTTTATTGTGGAGAACATTGATATGAAATTCATTATTAATGAAATTTCCGAAACTACAAAAACTCACAAAAAAAACACTTTATATTTACACAAGGAGATTATAGATCAAACTTGTGACCTTAGATCGTTCGACCATGAGGTCATTGGCAAAAACACTACTAGAACACAATTCTATTCTAATGTTATAACTTCTAAGGGTGTCAACTATGGTCCTCTGTAACAATTGACAAATTGGTAAAAGCTATGGGAAGTGACAGACCATCCATATAACTGTTCAGGCTTGCAATGGAAGCAGATGAAGCTTCCCATGAATGAGGAACTGCATCATATATACTGGTGGGATCAGAACAAGCAACTCCCTGTTCTGCACACCACTTTGATATCAGACCCTTCAACAGATTGTTCGGCGTTATTGTCAAGTCGGGAAGCGTCTCCCCGGTCTTTGGACATGTGTTGTGGCCTGCGTCAAACCACCTCTGAATCCACATCCTCTCGTATGTTTCCCCGGAAGCAATCACGACAGGATCATACATCAACCTCGAAGATACGGGGCATTTGAAACCATCAGGGGGGATTGGAAAAAGATCGCGCTGCAGATTGTAGCCATTCTCGGTGTTCTGTTCCAGGATTGCTTTCCCATACTTGCTCAGAAGATCCAGCAAGAACAACAGAATCTTCTTCTTTTGACCGTCGCCTTCACCGACGTTGTCCAGCAGCGTTTTGATGCATCGTTTCTCCATCAAGAGTGCGTTCGGCGAGGTAATGTTTAGCCTCCACATCGCAACCTGAACAGACTCGAGTTCGCTCTTTGCACACTGAAAAAGTAATTCTTTCACGACCTTAGCCGCCTCCTCTTCCGATGGTTCTAAGCTGAATCTTGCACCTCTAAGATCATCAACTAATTGAGCAACCTGGTATGACAGTTAATTAACGAGGTTAACGAACACCTAAAAAATATTCAATATATAACAAGGACTGCAGAACAATTGCATGTGGTTGAACAAAAGTGAGCTAAACCTGACTAGAAACTTCAATGCGCTTTAAATAACTAGTAGGTGATGGTCTAATATCAATTCACGGTTAAACATAAGTATTATGTAACATAGGCCATAAAGAACCCGGGAAAAATATATCATCTTCAAAGAGGTACGAACCTCTGCAGCCAGCAATACGGGAACCATGTTTTGAATCTGGCTCAAGCTAACCTCCAATAAGCTCCATGACTTTTGACACCTCAAGAGTATAACATCTCCTTTCAGAGCCTGCAAATGTAATAATAAAACGCTAAAACGACTATGCACTCTCAAAAGACTAAAATCGGCAGGATGGTTGAGAATTGGAAGGAAATTCGCTAAGCAGCACATATAATCTAACCGATTGACTCAAACAAGGGACCGTGAATGCCAACTCAACCACATCTAGAACGAGCTATTGCTATAGGGCGTGATTTCTCACAATAACTAAAATAAAATTAGTGATGCCTTCAAACATATTCTACGACGCATAGCAACTAGCAAGTAAACCACTTGGACTAGTAAAATTTAAGGCTCGGTTAAACATACCAAGTAGAGTTTACTTGATTCACTGCACTGCTTAAGTATTGACTTCGCCTTCTCAATGGCTTTATTCAATAAGCAAAGCGCCTCTATCCCTGATCTGCATCGAGGCCGGGATGCTTCTATTGCTGGAAGTATTTTTGAAGCTCTACTTACTGAGTTGATTAATTCTGTGCACATTAACCGATGCACCTGTAATAAGTAATTGTAGGGATATCAGCTTGATTTAACAATCAGGTAATACAACTACTAAAATAGATAGAAACAATTTGAATGGGATGATTTCAACATCATAATTATATCCAAAGAAAAATTCATCCAAGAAAAAGAAAAGTTCTTTTTCCCAGTTATACCCAAATAGTCAACTCAAACAATCAGTCTCAAAATTAAGAGAGCATCATATATATCGGGGCAACTCCAACCAAGTTAGTCAGGCTGTTGACTTGGCCGAATAGGGTCACAAGGCGGAGTTTACCCTAGGGTCACAAGGCGGAGTTTACCCAGTGCAAGCTCTCAGGTAGTGAGAGCAGGTTTTCCTCTCATCCAAAAAAGAGAGAGGTGCATATCTACTTAATTTCAGTCAAAATAGTGATTCTAGTCATTATAAATGGACATTACCAAATTACCAACCATTAGAAACCCAAATTTGATTTACCATTAGAAATTCTCCCATTAAGTGAGAAATTTATTTAGGCAAACAAAGTGTATCTTTACCAAAATACTCCTTGAAATTACATACAGGTTTCTACGCAACAAAAATTGCCACTTTGGCAAAAAATTGAGTAGATTCCCAAACCCCAACCCACTCATAATCAGAGAACTGATTTTACTAAAGAATAATAATCTAATTGACCAAAAAAAAAAAAACAGATCTTCACAGTTCATCCATCCATTATCACCAGTTTTGTACCTTAATAGAGTTAGGAGTTGGAAGTGCTTCAGTAACAACTGTCTTCATACTCAAAGGAAATGGAAACAGAAGAACAGATACCTTATCTGCAAAACATAAAAAACACTGCTATCACACCTAGTATTGCTAGGGTAACATGAAAGAACGCTAAACCAGATGGGAAAACAAGAATTAACAGAAAGCTAAGCCAGCCAATTCTCTTCTGAAAGAACACTAAATTCTTAATTACCTAGCAAAAAGGTAGAGTTATGAAGACCACCAAATAAGTACACTTCTGGAAACAGAAACCCAAACCCAATTCCCTTCTGGAACCACACCCACCTCGAAAAGCTGCAAGCTTTCCAGCAAACTTTCAGGATTTGAATAGAATAATTACAAATGACAACTTAATTCGTTCAACTTTCAAGAAAAAACTCGTTCTTGTTCTTCTTTTCTTTTCGGAACAAAGAAACCCGATTCTGAACAGTTTTCAACAGATGAGATTACAATTTCAAACAGAAATCAACCTTATTGAGACCACAGAAGACCAAGGAATGATGGGTGCACGTACAAATGTACAAGCATTTATAGACAGCATTAAAGAGAAACCTAACCACTCAGTCACATCTTGGGCGGCACCCAGAGAAGATAGGGGGTATATGTATATGTAAACTGATCCTTGTGAGAGTGTGAGAACACAAAAGTGCGTGGCTGCGTGCTTAACGAATGAAAATTTGGAATCTCTCTTCAACAGAAACAGAACAGCCTTAGACGGGTCAGCAGTCAACACCATTGCGGCCTTGCAATCATTATTGTGTGGACCATAGTTCACATAGCTGTGTGGAACATATAATCAAATAATGCACATTCAATATAAAAATAATGTATATTTAGTATAAAAATAATGTACATTATATATAGAGGATGTACATTATTTGTGTACTGAATGTACATTATTTTTATAATATAAAAATAATGTACATTTAGTACATTAAAAATGTACATTTTATTATGGTTCACATAGCTGTGTGGACCATGGTCCACACAATAATATGCCGCGGACTTGCGGAGAAAGGAGGAGCCCAGTAATCATCCTAAAAACTCAACAAAATCCAAACCGGATTTAGTTACGTTTGGATATGTTCAGTTTTGATGTAAAATTATTTATTTAATATTAGATGACAGAAACAACTTATTTTTACTTTTCAGTATATAGTATATGTGAAATTTTCATCAAAAATAATGTTTTAACCAAATTTATATCTTTTTTTTTTTTTGAATACTACTGACTCTACAGGCTCGAACCCACCCTTTCATGTGGAAAGCAATCGGGTGCCACTAAATCATAAGATCTTGACACTATATTTATATTTAAATATGCCATAACTAAAACAAATGAAACTAATAACCTATCTATCAAAGGAAAAAGTACTATTTTTTCATTATTGTTTGTATATTCACAAATCTCAATTGATGACACTAATATGTAAAAACCATAGTTGAGTATTATTATTTTTCTTATAGTATTATAATATTATTATTATATCAATTAATGAAAAGTGATATTGCTTTTAAATTTATAATACATTATTTTTCTTCACTAATATAAATAGTTGAAATCCATCCTTCAAACACAAATAAACTTCTAAACTTTTTTTATGAATTTTTTGCTCCATAATTTCTAAACTTTCTCTACGAACTTTTTCTCTCTAACTTCTAAACTTTTGCTACCAACTTTTTGATCTTAAATACATGAACAAAGTAAAATTTTCATCTATTATCGTCAAATTTCATTATATATTTTATAATATTCATATAAATATATACTTGTGTATGTATATTTCAATTTTTATCCTTTCTATAAACTTTTTATCCCTTACTTTTAAACTTTCTCCACAAATTTTTTCCTCCTAAATACTTGAACAAAGTAAACTTTTTATCTACCATTGTCAAATTTTACTATACATTTCATAATATCAGTATAGAATATGTTTTGATTTTTATTATTTTTATGTTTATATTTGTAATTAATTTTTTTTTTAACAGAAGGCTATTGCAAACTGTGGGCTGCTATTCATAATAGCAATTTAGGGTTGTGAATAATATAATATAGTAGCACTTTGTTGCTATTCACAACCTCAAGTTAATAGCTCTTTTGCTTGATGTCTAGTAGTATATTCTGTATAATTGTATGTCTGTATATATCTAACAATTTTCTTTTTATTTTATGCAATTAGTAAGTATATATTTTAAATATTTTATTTGAACAATTCTGTTACTATAAATTTTATTATTCAATATTGTTATGAATTTTTATATGAAAGAATTTTGTTTGTAAATGCTTATTAATACTATATAAGTAATTAGCATATAATGTCTTACCCAGTGTTGCAAAAATCCCGCATAGGCGCCGATTAATCCCTGCCTAGGCGCTAGGCACTAGTCGACCGCCTAGCGTATCACATTAAATGGTGGTCTAGGCGGCTGGCCGGCTAGGCGACCGCCTAGGCCGCTTAGGCGCTGACCGCCTAGGCATCGACTAGACCGACTAGGCCTTCTAGTCGATCGATTAACTATTGTTCTTTTTTCTAATGCGTTATTTCACTCAAAACAACATCGTTTTGAGCGAAATAATCCTAAATTGTACAAACTTTAGATTTTTTTAGGTTAATATTTAATATTTTAGTATTAACTATTAAAGTATTATATAATTTATAATTATTAGTCTTTAAAAAATTAAAATTACTTAAACAAATTTTTAAAAAATTAAAAATAAAATAAAAAAATACACGAACGCCTAGGCGCCGATTAATCCCCGACTAGGCGTCCTAGGCGCTAGGCGCTCCCCGAGCGCCTAGCGATTTTTTCAACCATGGTCTTACCATACTATGAATAAAAATAATAATGTTGACAATGTTGATGTGGATGAAGAATTAGAAGAATAATTTTATGATATATTATAATATTTTCTGTACAAAAATTATAAATAATAAGAATCGAATTGAAGTCATTGGAAGTTTATAAGGATGTATTCAATTTAAAATTTAATGACCTTTTAGACTTTTTAAAATAAAATAAAAAGGTGCATAAAAGACTAAAAGTCAATGAATATTTTCTATAGACTTTTATAGACTAATACAAAGTTTACAAAAGTTTAGAACAACTCTATGGAAGTTAATAAATTTTATTAGAATTTATTATTTTAAAAGTTTAAAAATCTATAAAATTCATTATCAGTGGACTTTCCAGTAAAAAATAAAAATAAATAAATTTAAAGAAGAACAAGGACAAAATTAAAAATAATTTATACATATATTTAATAATAGATAATTAGATACAATATAAATGTCATCATTGCAAGTGATTATATAAACACAATTTTTTATTAAAATTTTAATATTATAATTGACTCATATAAAATTTGTTGGTATATAGTAATAATTAAAGACTTTTGTCTTTCATCCTTCTAGATAGAGACTAATAATAAATTTTGATGAGTACATGGAGTTCGGGGTCCATTTTATTGGGAAAATTTTGGCCCAATCATTTAAACGGGGTGTCCATCTAGATGAGGTCGTGGCTTAATAAGAATAATGGAAATTTATTGGGCTAAGGAAAGAAAGAAGCTAAGCAAAATATTATAAGAGGTGTTGCGGTGTGGTTCAAACCCACAATTTCAAGCATAACAACATAAGTTTTAGACCATCAAGTTACTCAAGATCTTGTGAACTAAATAACAGGAAGCTCCACTTATGCATGGGAGTGCGCTAGAAGCAAAGTAGTGGGGGGCCACGTGCGTGACCAAGAATGAAGGTTGCCTGATGCCGTCCATTTGTTAACTATCCGTGAGCCTCTCAACGTAACAATGTAAATATGGTGTATCATCTATCCCTAAAAATCATCCCTTGACTCATCAAACCCATTTTGGTCCATCGGTCTGATTATAGATTGTATTATTTATTTATTATTTGCTCCGCCGTTTTGGACCAGTATCTCGGGCTCTGTACATATTATTTCGGACCTAGAGCCCCGAGGTAATAATATTACTATTTTTCTACTCCGTTATGTACCATTATACCCGATTTATTGTAAAATCGGTTTTAACAAAACCATAAATATAATTGTAGTTATTATTATTATTTTTTTAAATTTTCTTAATTTTTTCTCATTTTATTCCCATTCTTTAAGGGTGGAATGACGTACCGATTTTTATTCTTTTTATCATTTTTTTCTTTGTTTTTATCAATTATTCTTATAAATCTCTCCAAAAGCAATAAATGTGGATGTGATTTGTGGTATGCGTGCGGAACGTGCTAAACACGTCCCCTTGTCCGTATAAATAAATAAATAATAATATTTTTGTTGAGACCAATACATATATGTACTGACTCTGTCACAGTGTAATATCATTTTATAACTATTTTATTAATCTACTGTAATACAAAGACTCAAAAAGTCAATACCGCCCTCACTGGAGGGCGAACCTATGATCTCTCATATGGGAGTTGAGAGTCATTTCGTGCCACTAGACTACTAAGTCATTGGCCAAATGATGGATTTCTTTTAATAGTTTTTTTTTTTGAACATGTTTTCATAGTATTATTATGGGATAAAGTAGCAACCGAACTATTTGGGAAACGACAATTAAGCATTCGAACTCAAAAAACCTCCAAATAAGCCATTGAACTCGGTAAAAAAGAGCAATTACCATTTTTCATAGGTTACCTTCCAGTTTTTGCTGACTGGATTGCCACATATTCATTTTATTTTATTTATTATTCTTATTATAATCTACCTGGATGATTTGTAGTCAAATTATCAAATTAAACATTCCAGCCCTAAAATTTCTCTCATCTTCGCAACTTCTGATACTCCGATTCTTTCTCTCCTTTGCGTATGCCCTAAAATTTCTCATTCTGGTCGTATTTGAATCTCAATTTCACTCTAGACAAGCGCTACTATTGACTCGTTGAACCTGTGCGAGCGGCGAGGAGAAGGCGGTGTCCAGGTATGTATTTCCAACCATGGGTTTTTGAATACAAATATATGTGCGGATGGTGAATGGCTCCTCCATGTAAGTTTGGTTGGAGACATTTTCGATTGTTGTGGTCCTGCCTACTGTGGATGGGTTTTCAAAACACAACCATTCACCATGAGTATAATTGTCTAATAATTATTACGATAATATAATTAAGCTAAACATGAGTCGTTGGATTTATTTTTATAATAATTACAATTACATAAATCATATTACATATCAATTTTTAAAGATAATTGCGGACAAACGAGTCATATATTATTCAATTAATTGAGTGATACTTTTGCAATAATCTTATAATCAAATACATGTACAATTTCAAATATTAGAATTGTTTATAATTTCATCTTTAATTTTATTATCTAAATATATAATAAAAATTTTACCCTTGCATCGTACGGATAATTAGACAATTATTTGCTCGAAGTCAAGCAAAATAACATCAGAAAAATATAATTGATCCAATCCATTTCATCAATTGCACTATATAATATTCGTTGTTATAATTTATATAATTATATATCTATCCAAATATTCTTAAAATATTATAACAAATTCATTCCGTGTATCGCACGTGCGAAAATACTAGTATTTAAAAACATGAAATTCTTCGTCAAGGTTGATGTATGCGTTTTGTTTTCCTACGTGTAAAAGAAAGGAATTGAGAAAAAGAATTATTTGAAGAAGTAGCGCGTTAAAATGAATCTTGAAAGCGAAATGGATGATCTCATGAGTCACGACATCCAAATTCCAAAGACTATAGCAGTCGACGTCTCCTAATGTATAATTAATTTGACGTCCTTTTAATCACCATCATGTTTGGTTCACCAAATTCATATAGAGATAATAATATTTTAAACATTTTCTATAATAATCTTTTATTTTTAGTGTCTTTTTTAAAAACAAAATTGAGAAAGACATTTTAATAATCTTACACTTTTTCTTTCAATTGGTGAAAAATATTAAAAATGCACTGTGTTTATATATTTGAAAATAAAAAGTGTCAAAATTAGGTAATGTGCATGGAAACTCTCCAAAGTTAGTGTTTTCAGGCTTTAAAAACATTTTCTCCTACATATTTAAAGAAACTTCAAAGAACATTTCATAAATATTTCTCTAATTTATAAAGATAATTTTAAAAATGCATTTGTAATTAAAAAAAAATTAATAAACAAGTAATATTTATGCATATTTAAAGAAAGATATTTATAAATAGAGTTAATTCCACTTTTGGTCCTAGACTTATTAGGCGTTTGCCAGGTTTAGTCCTTCATAATAAAAATGGTCAAATTTTAGCCACGCTTTTTGATCGTTGGACACTTTTAGTCCTCCGTGACTTGTGCCGTCTGTGAACCATGAATTAGAAGAATTTTTTAGTCTTTTTATGTTGTCTTCTTCTAATTCTTGTATTCCTCCATTTTAGTGGGTTTTTTCAGCTACAACAAGAACGGGAATGAACAGTTTGAAGGTCTCAATTCCAGAATTTCTACAACTTTCCTTGAGGTTTCTCGTCATCAAAACAAACAGGGCGCGAAGATTCTCCCTCAAACATCTGAAAATTGAACAAAGAGGCTTCCTTTCAAAACATTCCTCCATCCAAACGAATAAGTTGTTCATATATATATAGAGAAGCAAAGCCCTCAGGCGCAGGTTGCTAAAGCTAAACGACACAATTACGTATAGAATATTGGCTTCAAGCAAACAAAACTCTAACACTTAAACAAGTTAACCATGATATATAATAATGAAATCAAGAACCACAGCACCTCACATCAGTTTTGTGCACCATTATTTCTTGCTTTGCCTGGAAGCAAAATACCAAGATTCTAAAACCCACCATCTAAAAGCAAACTAAAATTTGAAGCCCTAAATCATTTCACTGTGCAGTAAATCACTTAAAAGATTCCCAAAAATTTTACTACATAGTTAAATTAATAAACTCTCTCTTCCATTCAAAGATTTGATTTTTCTTTGTGTGCTAAACAAGAACATCAAGGAGTGCCCTATAAGTTTTAAAGAATTTAAAATTTAAAGAAGCCCAAATGCATAAAACATAGAGAGAATCGAAATACTGACCCGTACAAGCAAAGTAGGGATAAACCCAAGAATCATCCGATCTATGCAGTTGCATTTATCAAAAAGCAATTGAAAGAGATAAAACAAATTTATTTCAATCTCAGCAACCTGGAATGAGGAATTGATGAGGCCTTCAAACTCTGTTCATCTCTGTTTTGGTTGTATCCGAAAAACCCCACTAAAATTGAGGAATAAAAGACAACATAAAAAGACCTAAAAGCCCTTTGATTTCACGGTACACACAGACGACACAAGTCACGGAGGACTAAAAATGTCCAACAATCAAAAAGCGTGGTTAAAATCTGACTATTTTTATTATGGAGGACTAAACTTGACAAACACCTAATAAGTCTAGGACCAAAAGTGTAATTAACTCTTATAAATACATAATTGACGGGAAACTCTCATAAAAAAAACATAGTGAAGTATTGTGTTTCAAGCCTGTTAAAAATAACGAGAAAATCACCGGAAAAAAAAAAAAAAAAGTAACAAAGTGCCGCACTATGAAAGTATGAATAAGAACCCTAATATTCATTTTTTTTTTTCATTTTGCTCATATTTCGTATCTTGCGTTTTTCATTTTCCATACTCATGCAACCTAGAAGCTAGACAAATGTATTGTTATATTATTTCTCTATAGTTTTGTAATGGGAGAAATAGAGAATAATAATAATATTTCATATCTTGGCTGATTTAATTTCACAAATGAATAATAATAATAATAATAATAATAATAATAATAATAATAATAATAATAATAATAATAATATAATAATAATAATAATAATAATAATAATAATAATAATGGCCGAAATTGACCATTTTCTTGGATTCATTATCTGTCTATTTCACATACATATAATATGCCGTAAGAAAAAGTAACGACAATTTTGAAAAGTAAAAAAGAATAAAAGAAAAGAAAAAGTTGTTTGGGAGTATGCTATTTGAAGCATTCTGTTATTTGAAGTAAAACGTGGCATGTACAAGAAGACTAGAACAGTCAAAAGTCTACGAACTACTTACAAATGTGGACTTCAAATAGTTCGTAGACTTGGGACTTCTTAGCACCATTACTGGTGCATATTTCTTGGATTCTTGTGAACTGATGTAGAAATTTTTTTAAGATGAAATATATTTCCTACTAATTCATGGATAATGTCAGAAATGACAGATTAAAGAAAAAAAAAACAGCAGCTGAAGTGTGCGTCCAGCGCACTTCGCGCCCCAGCGGGCGCGTGTGGGGCGAGTCGCTGGCGGCCACTCTTGACTTTACCTTTACTTTTTTTTTTTTTTTTTTTTTTTGCAAATGTCAGATTCTTTTTGTTTCAATTTTCTTATTTTCTAATTTTTTTTAATCATCTCTCATTTTCTCTTTCCTAATCACACCTACAAAAACTTCTCAAAAACCGCGAAAAAACTCCACTGATAAGGAAGTAAAAGAAACATTTCATAAATATTTAAATTCAATTACACCTTATCAGCACATAAGATTAAATTTTTTTAAAAATAAAAAATTGAAATTGAAACAAAAATAGTATCTATTATTTTGCCACATCTTGATTTTGTAAGTAACGATCAGATATGTATCATTAAGCATATTTATAGAGAAGCAGGCTATTTTTTTTTTTAAGAGAATTGAATTGGAGATTTAAGACTATTCCATATATACCCAAAGCTAAGGAACAAACCATAACGTTTGGTTAAGGATGAATGAGTATCGGTCTTTCCACTCAACTACACTTCACTATTAATGTACTGGTTTGATGACTTGGATTCATTCACTCCTTACCGACGGTATAAAATCTTTACTCTTTTCAAATTTTGATGGGTAAAAATAGTTTAGATATATGTAATTTTGTTTTCATTGTAAGAGAAAAAAATAACCATAATATTATTAGACGTTTCTCTAATACCTTTTAATTTAATATATGTTTTTAATTGCCATAAAAAAAAAAGGAATAAGAGTCATTTTTGTAGCATGTTAGCCTTTAATTTTATTCGAGAGTATATATTAAGTAAACTTCATTTCAACTATATATGAAAAAGAAAAGCAAATTGAGAGTGTGTTAGTAAGAATAGAACTATGGACGTTTTATTACAAGAAAATAATGAATGTTAAAAGAAAACATGAGATATTGAATTTTGAGGCACTAAAATTTTGGGCTATCTTCTAGAAAATGTTCATCATTTTCTATTAGACAAATGATGAGAATATATAAAAATTGTCTTGGAAAATGATAAGTGTGACAAAAGAGACTAGTAGTTCAATTACGTGTATAGAGTTGCTGTAATCATGTGAAAACATATTTTCTGATTGTGTGCGGTTTGATAAAGTATATAATAAAATAAATTGACCGTAATCATATATAAATATGCCTGAAATGTGAACAACGTAACAATATAATAAAACATCAATCATAACCATAATCAAATATATATATATATATATATATATATATACACACACACACACACACAGAGAGCTTGTTGAGTTGTTGGATTATGCAACTAAAATTAACGACCGGAATAATTAATACTCATAACTTTAGGTCCATTTATTATATTAACTAGATGGATTTAGTCTTGTTATGTACACTAGTGTATAATAAGCATTTGGAGATCGATCTGTAAATCAGTTAAGTTACATTCTACGATTTATCTCCTACACCAATTTTAGGATAAGAGTAATGGGGTCCTTAAGTTTGAGATTTAAACTTATAAATAGTATTTGGGTGAATAAAATAAGGTATCTAGCTACTTAACTAAATGTTAAAAAACTGATGTAAATTAACATATAAATAGCTACTCCGTGCTTTAAATGAAATCTACTATTAATTTAGTCGGTTCATATTTTAATTCTTTCATGTGAGAAGATTAATTTCGTATATTTATAATCTCAAATACAAGTTGCATATACAATATATGCTATGCAGCCCAAAATTCTTAAAACTAAATTAAAGCTGACATACTTGACCAAAAATGATGCGCGACCACTGAAAGTAACATCTCAGTTTGTTTACCCTTTTTTTCTCCAATCATATGTATTGTCCTCCGTGACCATTCTATTCATGTTTTAGACCTTCTTTAGAATAATTGCATATATCTCATTTATATAGGTATAGATCAGATAGAAGCACACACACTAAAGTGGTCACACCTCATTTATATAGTTATAGAAGCACCACCAAATTTTCTAGTAAATTAAAGAAGTAAATTCATTTTTTTTTTTGGAAATAAAAGTAAATTCACTTGAGAGTTTGATCCCAATAAAAAAAAAAGGTAAGATTAATTTTAACTGTTTATTTTTTTAAAAATCTTTTTTATGAAAACGAGTTTTCATAGATAGGATCTTTTTCTATGAATGATTAAAATGGAATATAGCTAGTTAGTATAACACATAATATAGTTAATCCAACAATTTAAAACAGTTACATTGATAAACGAGTTACTAATAAACACATAGTGCAATTTTAACGTTTGAATAGAGCAAAACTTCTTGTCAAATACTTTAGGGTCAAGCGACATAACTATGCCTCTCCCAAATGGGAGGTCACAAGTTCGTGCTTGGATCTCAGTGGAGACATTTAACTCTTTGTGTTTACTTAAAAAAAAAAAAAGAAAAAGAAGAGCAAAAGCTTCTTAATGTTCTTCCATTTCCAATTGCACCACAAGTCTATTGGTGGTTGAAAAAAACAATCTTAACATTGAAGTTTCAAAAAAGAAATGTGTTTTTTAAATCATTGCTTGGAAGAGTTATATCATGTATCTACCATTCTTCACTTTCTTGAGAACCAAATCCCATCCAAATCGTCACCCATGGGCCATAGCACAAGCAGAACCACCATATTTTTGGACCCATATGCTTTTTTCCAGATTCTAAAAGGGAAGATCTCACCATATTATGCTGATTACTTCAAACAAAAAGTAAATATCCACCTTGGTGGAGGAATTTAAGTTGCTGTAAATTATGGAAATTTACACATCCACACACCCCTATTATTCTTGAGTAACAATGAAAACCGTAATTATTATTTGAATGTGCATACAAATTAGAAAAATCAAGTGCGATGGGTTCGACGGATGGAAAGGAAATTGATAAGAATCGAGTTGAGTTATTTTCACTTTTGGTCCCACCTCAAGACCATTTTCACATTTGGTCCCCCACTATTAACATTTTCAGATTTGATCCCACGATTTTTAAATCCTTGCCATATTTAGTCTCCAAGTATTAAAATTTCCAAATTTGATCCCTTGACTTTTAAACTTTGAGACCCCGACTATTAAAATTTTTAGATTTAATTAGGTGATTCTCTAATCCCAGAAATAACAACTAATATCCCTTCTAATTAAATAATTTGTATTTTTTTGTACAAAATATCCATTGTTTGTAAATTTAAATTTGTAATATAATTTTAATTCATTTAACTTAGATTTTAACATTATTAAAGTTTGGATACAATATTTGTATTCTGTAATCATAATATCATTAATTAAACACCATATTAACTTATAAATTTGATAAAATATATACTTTATACCTTTATTTAGTCCCATTGGGAAAAAAATGGAGAAAGTGATTTGGGAGGAAAAAAAATAAGTTCAAGAAAAAAGTATTAGAAAAAAAATTTATCATTAAATAATTTACTTGCCTGAAATTTTATCATAGGTAACTAAAATTTAGGTTGGATGAACCAAATGTGGCAATGATTTAAAAGTAGTAAGATTAAATCTAAAAATTTTAATAGTCTGCAAGAACCAAATATGAAAATAGAACCATACTCGTATGACCAAAAATAAAACTAACTCGAATCAAATTTGTAACCTTTACATACGAAAATTATAGTCCAATCTATCACTCAGTCACCCATTTCAAGCGAGTTAATTCCTTTTTTGGTCCTAGACTTATTGTGGCTTTGACACATTTAGTCCTCCATAAAAAATTTTGCCACATTTTGGCCTGACTTATTAAACGTTGGACAATTTTAGTCCTCCGTCCAACTTCACGTTAAGTCTCTGTGAAATTGAAGGGCATTTTTGTCCTTTCCCCTAGTCTTCTTCATCAGCCCATATCAACTGGACCTTGATGGTCCTATTCTTGGCTGTCACTATTGGTTTTGAAGATGCAAAACACATGAGCAATACATCAGGTTGCGAAGAATATATCAACCTCATTCATACAAAGCTTAATATTGGAATTCCTGCAATTTTAATTTCTCACACTTCGTCACCAATCTCTCGGCTTTGAAACATGTTATCATCTTCCTCTGCATCAAATCAGTCCTGGTGCCGCATGTGAGGCCGGAGGAGAGGTACCAGATTGGTGGGAAGAACCGGTCCAAAACAGCACAGAGCATACAGGTGCATAACCAGATATGGTTATCGCGATGTTCACATAGATGACGTGGAGTTCAAGAAAGATCTGCTTTGTAATATCGAACAATTTATCTTTCAGAAGCTCCGGAACAGGGTGACTAATGGATTTTGACGACGATGAAAGGGTGACCGTAATCGAAACCACTTCCACATACCTAGAAGGCAAAACAATGAACGAGGACGGCAAAAACATGTCCGGAACATTATAAACACGGCTTACTTACAGATTGACATGAGTTTTGCCCACTACAGCATATTTCCAATTTGAATTTTAGAGTTCTTGGCATTTCCCTATCTGGTTCTCATTCTATTTTCCAGAATAACAGAAAAAAAAAAAGTTTTTACCTTGATTTTAATCTGCTTTTTTACTCTGGAATTTTCACAAACATTTGGTTTGCAAATTACAAGAGAGTTAATGAATCGGTTTCAAGGAATGTCTTGGTGTCGACAACATAAAAAGACCAATGCCTGACTAGAAATTCCATTGACAATTGTTGGCTATGCGCAGGGCACTGGCCGAGCAACTTCCAGCCACTGGCGGACTGTGGCATTGGATTCAGGCAAGAGGCATGCAATGGGTAGGAAAGACAGCAAGATCTACATAGTCTGCGACTCCTCCGACCAAGAGTCCCTCTGGATCATCTTCGCCGCCGACATGACCATCAAGCTCAAGCACGAGCTCATCTTCATTACCGGTGGCGACTGCATTAACCTAAGAAGGAGAACACGTTAAATGACAAAAATACCCCTCATTTAGACGGTCAATAGATGGGAATTTAAACGGAGGACCAAAAGTGGCACTATCACAATAAGGATGGCCAAAATGTGGCAAAATTTTTTATGGAGGACTAGATGTGTCAAAGCCACAATAAGTCTAGGACCAAAAATGGAATTAACTCCATTTCAAGCACACCCCTAATATTCTTTTGAATACAACATATATTGTCTTGATTAGTTTAAGGGTGTGTTTGGAAACCGGTTTCCGGGTTTTTGGTGTTTGGGAAGAAGGGGGGAAATAGAGTCAATGGAAATGAACTTCTTGGTCAATGGAAAATAAACCCAATTTTATGGAAAATGACTTCCCTTTTTTTTTTGGGGAAAGTCATTTTCCAAAGTTTGCTTCTTCCATCTCCTTAGGCCTCCTAAATGCTTTAACTTCTTCATTTTCATCCCATCTTCTTTGACATCTTCAACTTTTTCTTTTTGTTTTTAAGTAATAATTTATTTTTTTATTATGAGATAGATATTATGAGTTTTATTTTTTTTTATTTGACATCTGAAACCAGTCAGTCACTTTTATTTTTTTTAATTTTTTTATGAGATAGATATTATTTTGTTGTGATTTTTTGAATTGTATATTTGTTATAAATGTTGTTACATTTAAACAAATTAATTAAAATATTCAATTATATAATTATGTTCATTTTCCTACTCATTTTCTGGAAAATGAGCCAAACACACCAATACAGTTTTCTGTTCTGCAGCCAAACACAAGAAAGGAAAATATTTTCTGGAAAATGACTCATTTTCCAGAAACCATTTTCCTGCTTTCCAAACACGCCCTAAGTTAAAAATTTTTACTTTACTCACCAAATTTATTATTATTATTTTTTACTTTTTTACTTGCCAACTCATTATCAACGCTTCACGTACTCTTATGTACATCATATAATATCTAGTTAAAACAATACTAATCAACTCGTAACTCCATGCAAGAGCTGAGGTTGCATGTTCAATTATATTAATTCTTTCAGCTGGTGTTAATTAAAAACGTAACATTACATAAAATTAAATGTAACGGACCAAGTGGTCTGCCATGCCCACCGTTTTACTACTTGGTGATGAATCTTTGATTAAAAAAAATGCTTAAAAAAGCAAGAATCCGGACCTTCATATACATGAAAGATGGGAGAAAAGAAAGAGATATGGCATGATATGGATTCAATTCCGATCCCAGTATTATTTCATTATTATGTATATATGTATGTAATGGACCACTAGCTTGACTGGCCATTAGAGCAGAATGAAGAATCCTCTTTATTCAATTAAGTCAGTGTGGGTACACCCTATACTAGTACAGTTGAGATTGGGGAAATAGCTAGATACCATAAACACTATTTTCGTTTATTCTAATTATGCGCCTCAAATTTTGTCTGGTTTGGCGATGAAGATAGCAATTTTTTATATTTAGTGTTGCATTTGGTTTAATGGATGGGCAGAAGCAAGAGTATATATTGATAGATGGTACGTAAAGGAAGATTGGGGCAACTCCAGCCAGTCGAGTTGAATTTGCTGTGGGAATTTCTTATAGATTTTTTTTTATTTGAGCCGATCAGCTATGAATAACTTATGTTAGTTTACTTTTTTTTTTAGTCCTTGAGTAATTGTTACAGACTTTATCAACTACGAGATCAAAACACCTTGAGAACAATTACCATTAGTCGAATACATGTGTGAAACCTCTATGGGTTTTTTGTTGATTTGGAAAAGAGAAGAGATAGAGTATTTAGGTTTACATACTTGATATTACATAATTAGGTTTGAAGCTTGATTTATCCATTTGACAAAAAGAAAATAATACAAAAATCAGTCACTAAAAAGAGATTGCTATAAATTATATACACATTAGTTCATTGTACTTGAAAAGGAATCCAAACTCTGCTAATATTATGTAATTATGCTCTCAAGTCATCCCGAGTGGCATAGAGTTCTATACTAACTTCTCATTCATTATTTAATCCATTGATTATAAATTTGATGATCTGATCTCTTAGCAACCTATTGGACTTTTTTATGGTTGGATCTCTAGTCTAGGTTAATAAACACCAACATTATATTTATATATATAGTATCATTTATAAATTAATGGACTTTATATAAGATTAAGGGAAAAAAATAGGCCCCCGAATTTTATATGAAAAAATAATTAGGTCTCTCAACGTTAAAAAAATTGCAATTACATTTGACCTCAATAAAATTGTTAGGAAGATTTTTCATAAATTTTAATGATGTAGAGTGTATTCATATAAGCACTCTATACCCCTTATTATTCTTTGTTGTAAATTTAGATTGGATTCACAGATAGTTTGACCGGAAGGAAGTTGTTTTGAAAGGAAAGGCTTCGGGAGGAATCAGGTCGGAATGAAGCCAATTGAGGAGATCGGAAGAAATCCAAGACTAGAAAAGTCTTGACTCGTAACCTAAGAAGACAGTAACATGACATATATTTTAAATTTGTCAAAATAATATTTTCTACAATCTTGGAGCACCCGCCATACGAGCTGATTGAACTGCTTCAACGGGACGCTTCGAGTGTTGCTACTTGTAGGCGTCGTTAATCTTCGGGACCTCCTAGTATATCCCTCTCAAAAAAAAAAAAAAAAAAAAAAAAATTCTAGCGAGCACCAACTAACGACAACCACAACCACCAATTGTCTTCTTATTCTTCTTCCTCAGTTTGAAGAAGGCAACCATTTGGTTCCCTTGCCCTCTTTAATGAAGAAAGCAACCGACATGGCGGTGATGGTCTTGAAAATATTTATTTTGTTATTAATAAAATATTATTATGTTATTACAAATAAAATATTATTATAAATGTAAGTATTTTTTTTTGTTTTACTTTTTAATTCCATATATGGCTTGACAAGTAAGTTGTCACATTGAAAATTACCAATTTTGACATAGAGATGAGTGGATAATTGACCATGGACCCAATTATATCAAAATGACAAGTTGATATGTTTAATGGTAACTTTTATTTTTTTTGAGTTCTACTGACTCTGTTACAATGTAGTATCTGTTCATAACTATTTTCTCAACCTACTGAAGCACAAAGAGTCAACAGATGCCTCCATTGAGACTCGAACCTACTCCCTTCCACATGGGAGTGTACACCGGGTGCTGCTTGACTACAAGGCCTTTGGTATGCAGTTCAAACGCCTATTTGACTTCTTTCTCAAGAATTTATTAAATCAAACCACATCATTCAATTCTGAACGAAGTTTCATATAAAAGAGTTGGAAAAATCAAACCAGGAAACAAAATTTGACGTAAAAGAATTGGAAAATATAACACTACCCTTTAGATATTTTTATTATGATGGAGAAAACTATGGAATATATGCGGCCGGCCTCAAAGTAAAAATTCAAAGGATGATGCAAAAATTCTGGTTGGAACATTCAAAATTCCAGAATGATACCTGATTCCACAGTACCGTGTTTGCAAAAATAAAAATAAAAATAAAAATAAAAATAAAAATAAAAATAAAAATAAAAAGAAGAAGAAGAAGAAGAAGAAGAAGAAGAAATTAAATGATACCCCGTATATTTAAATGAAATATTAATGTATACAAGTCGTCAAAAACATTGTCTACAAGATATTGAAACTAACGTAACTCAAATTATTTATAATTTATTTTTTTATAATATTTAATTTATAGTTTTAGATAAAATTATGCATTTAAAATTAAAATTAAATTAATTGTTGCATTAAATACACATAGTTAAAATTATAAATTATAACAAAAAAAACTGTTTAAGAAAATTAAATAGGTATAATAATAATAATAAAAAAAGTAAAATTGATCAGCAAATACTAAATAGGAGTTATAAAATTTGAAGTAATTATAATTGATGGAACCTATGATCCATCAATAGTTTTTTTTAGTACTACTAACTCTGTTAAAATCTAATATCTGTTCAAAACTACTTTCTTAACTTACTGAAGTACAAAGAGTCAATATTACCCACTGAATTTGTGATGCAACCTAGTGCCACTAGACCACTAGGTCTTGGCATATCCATCAATAGTTTAATTTTATTCTTTCTAAAAACACAATATACTAAAGTGAATACAATAATTCAACTATTAAATTATTCTAAACAAATTCTAAATTTTAATTTAATCTAAGATACTAAATATCTAATATTCTTCAATTGAATACAATAATATAATTATATTTATCTATATTTTAAATTCCAAATTCTAATACAACTGTTATTTTTGTTTTTTTTTTTAGATCATAAGGAGGTAGCTAGCAACCCTACAGAATTAAATGTAATGAAGGACCCTCCTCACTTTAGGAACAGTTAAGAAATTCCTCTTCTCTTTTTTTGAAAACAAGAAGAGGAATTTCTTAACTGTTCCTAAAGTGAGGAGGGTCCTTCATTGCATTTAATTCTGTAGGGTTGCTAGCTACCTCCTTATGATCTAAAAAAAAAACGAAAATAACAGTTGTATTAGAATTTGGAATTTAAAATATAGATAAATATAATTATATTATTGTATTCAATTGAAGAATATTTGATATTTAGTATCTTAGATTAAATTAAAATTTAGAAGAAATCCATCTTCTAATTAAAAAACTTTGTAGGATCACAGGCTGTCTCGCGAATATCTTCGATCCGAACCTTCGCATCTACTCTCTCTTAAGGGTGGCCGTAGGGGCTTATAGTTTAATTAGTTGAAACGTACCGACGGTGATGATATGAGAATTCCTCCCCATATAAGAATTAATGACTAATATAAGTCTTTGATTTTTGGTTCGTGTATGGTCATATTTTTTTTAGATTTGTTGGATTATTTATTTGCATATATTTATGTAGGGGTGAATTAGTAATTTTGTGTGTATTTGGAATCCTATTATTATTATTTGTGGATGTTATGCATGATTTTTGGAGGTATATTTTTGGTAGGATTATATTTTTTTGGTAGAATTTTTTTTTAGTAGGATTGTGTACTCCCAATTTCCTTATGTCTGCACTTCATATCCCATCAGTGTGCACTACTGTATAGATTCACGTGTATCTAGGTGATAAGGTATGCGGTATTTGTGCACGCATTGTAGTGGTATGTGCATTTCAGAGTTGGGTGTGCGCTTCTATTTCAATGTGCACATTTAATCCAAATATGTTGGTTGTAGACTTGTAGTGTGCTGTGTGCACTACTGAATCTGGCATCGTGTGCACTGTTGATTTGTTAGTGTACATGTTGCCATTTATGTCAAGTCGTTGTCTGTTGTTCTTGTCTTTGGGTTCATATGTGCACACTTGTGCTATTATGCATACACTTACGTATTGTGCAGGGGTTTTAAATGTGGGCACTCGTATTGGATTTGTTTGCGCTCAAATTGTGAACTCATTAATTAATGCACACAAATTTGTATATATATGCACACATCCGTTAGACATGACCTACATTCATCTTTATTATTGATATAATAGGGAATATTCCATGAGTATACCCCTGCTTACCGTACACCTACTCGGTACCCGATCAAGTACGTCATCGAGGGGAATCATCCCCGACCATAGCCGATCACAAGCTCGATCTTCCCGACCAAAACGCAACAACCGAGCTAACAGAGGATTACAATAGTATATATTCCACTATTGAGGGACTGACCTCGACCGGTTAAGGTCAGAGCAATCATCCCGAGCAAGTCCACTTAAGGATTTAGACTTAGATTTAAGGTCTTAAACCAACCCCGTCTCAGTGGACGATCAGAAATCTATATACACGTGGCTACCAAGGCCTTGTTCCTGAGCCCACTGACTACATGTGCAACATGTGTCAATCATGCTGAAAGCCCGACATGTGTCTCCTTCCTTTCCCTATAAATACTGCATTTATGGCTATTAGGAGGGAGTTTTAGCATTTCTACCTACAACATTACAACTCGGGACCCTCTAACCTCACGTAATAACCCGAGCTCCTAATTTAGACTAATAAGCAAATTATTCAGGGATCAACGTTACTTATGATCCGATCTCTCAAATTGTATGTATTTGTGGACTTGACTGTATTTATTGCATCAATTATGTTGAAAATTATACTTAATTGTGTGCGTAGATGAAAAGAAATAAATTAAAGAAGGGAAAAATAGAGGATATACACATATTTGACTTATATAAATATTTCGTTGTTAATTTATCTATTTTGACAGAAGTATAGAATTTTGAAGGATGGGGACCCTACTAGCCAGCTTAGCTCTGCCCCTAGCTCCGCCTCTAGAATGTACAAAGTCTTCCACTAACAAAGGTACCAGTCCACTTGATCGTCGGAATAAGGGCAACTTGGAAATTAATATTACAACATTATGCATTCAGAATGTTAAAATTATTGTGTAATATTCTACACACTTGATGAATCTCAGAACAAAACAAAGGCAAAGTGCAAGTGCCATTGATCTGTCAAATCCTCCAACTTAAATAAATGAAAAATGCTATTTGTAAATTGGTATTTAAATAAATTATATGATTCATCATGATGAGTTAGTTATATATGAGCGAAAGTTAATAAAAAGAAAGACAATGGTGTCCATACGCTTAGGTTAGACGGGGTTTAATTTAGTGTGTTGTTAGGTTATTTAAAGTGTGTATCTTTAGTCTTTACCATTTTGAGATTAAGGATTTATAACAAAAGCTCTAGTAATATAATCATTAAAGACTTTTAAATAACTAATCCATAGTCACTATTTCACGTCTAACTTTCATTTTTTATTGGGCCAAAAGAGTTGATAATATTCTTGGCAGTGGTAATGAGCAAGGATGACTTTCTAACTGCCTGGAACCACCACTTGCTGTGACGCATAACTAACAAAGTTAATGTTAATGATATGTTTTATTTATATTATGCAAATTATTCAAATCTTATCAACGAGCATATATGATGAATAAAACTCCAATAAACAATGCTGCAAGAGCTTTTGTTGATTTTGGAGGATTATATAATCGTATTAACTAGTTTGTACATAACTACATATAATAATATTTATGTACAAACCATTGCCTACTTATAATACTGATCAAAATAAAAAGCTCTAGTCACACTTACAATTGATCAATTTATATGATTTATTGAAGAATGGGAAAAAAAATGCAATTAACAATTAAAGGTATGAGAGCAAAAAGCCAAAAATTGATGTCCAAATTAAAGGAACATGCACGACCGGACTTGCTAGTTCCACAACAGCTAGCGTTACTAGAAGAGAATTTTGCGGTTTGTATTTTGTACGTTCTTGTGGTCTTAAAGTGGACGGGTCACTCGGATCCTCATTCAATTCTGCCCTTTGGTTTATTCCCCAACTGGATGGGACAACGTACCCTTTTCCCACCTATTTATTACCCACCTTGTCTAAGCCTTTAACTTGTATCCAGCAGAGCTAGCTAGCCATTTGAAATAATAATGGCTTCAAATTCAATGTCTTCAACTTGGACTGCGAAGCAAAACAAGCAGTTCGAGAAGGCACTAGCCCACTACGACAAGGACACCCCAGACCGGTGGGAAAACGTTGGCAGGGAAGTGGGGAAATCAGCGGAGGAAGTGAAACGACACTACGACATCCTCGTTGAGGATCTCAAACACATAGAGTCCGGCGATATCCCTTTCCCCAAATACTACACGACGTCCACCGGAAACCACCGTTGATATATGCTAGCTAGCAAGGTACGTACGTAGTCAATATAATAATAATGAAAAATTATGTCATGCATGCACGTCTGCCTGCACCGTACCCTAAATCATACTTTTTATAAAGTGGTTTAGAGATCGCTCGTTTCTTATCCTTTCGCCACACAGACTTGCCCATACATTCCATTGCATATCATATCATATCATATCCATTCCCATTTCATTTCCTTCACCACTACACTCCAAATCTTCATAAAGTATATATTATTTGGGTCAAACATGAAACACCCCCATGTGAAACTCAAAGCCACTATGTTGGCCACAAAGTTACAAATTCATAATTTTATTATCTCATTTTTATTATTTATTTTTTCGAAACTAATTCAGATTATATAAAGAATCATGAGCGTTTCAAAATATATATATATATATATATTCTCAACCCTAACCCTTTTTTAGGTTACTGATGTTGCAGGCATATATCAGAGATAACAACATGGAAGTTCAAGCTAGATACATCGATCTGCTAGCTAGCTAGCTGCTACAACGTAACTCTACAAGAATTTTGAATAATGCAGAATAGTTAGTTATTTGCAGATCCAGGAAAAACGCTACTTAGCTTGAATTTCAATACATTTAATTTAATGTTGTGTAATGGTTGTTACTGTACTCATATTAATGTTATCCTGATTACTATGTTCTACTCATGATTCGGATGTAACTAAGAAACATCTAAAAGGTTAATCTAAACTTATTGGTTTATAATATATATTTTATGTTTTGGACTCAAATTAGTTTATTATACTCCCTAAAAGATATATACCGTATTATTTTTTGGTTGCTGACTATCTTGTTTAATATATATATATATATAGGGGTATCAAATAGCGTCTCCAAAAAATATATATCTATAGACCCGCGAATGAAATGACATTAAAAAAGAACATATATATTACCCAGTATTTATTTATAGACCGCGTGATAATGAAATGACATGAGTTTCTGACTTAAAAAAGTATTTGTTATTCAAAATTAAAAGCACGAAGCATCAAAGTTGTTGGACGAAAGCTAGTGAAGGGGCAAATTCATCACCTTACCTCTCGAAATTTGGTGACGGTATATAATATAACAAAATAAAGTTGCACTAAGTTATACTTTTTAGCGTAGTGGTAAGCATTTGATTTTTAACAAAAGGTAACGTAGTGTTAATAAATTGGTGAAAATATAATGAAATTGTTTAATTTGTAGTTGAAATGGCGTAACGGCAATATCGGCACCACCGCTGACCACTCATATATGCAACCCAGGGCTTGATCACAGGGATAATGAATATGGATTTTAGTACTGTACTTAATTAGTGATGAATCCATGATAAAATGCATGGTTATCGTTCTGTATCAAAGAATCGGGCGGGCATCCTTATTGTATATATACCAAGGATCGGGGAAAAGAAAGATCGAGTTGAAAGGAAAGAGATATGGCATGATAAGGATTCCATCAATTCCCAGTATATGACCGCCATTGCAGCACGCAGAATCCTTCTGTAACCCCATCACTCACCACCCTCAGATCACATGTTTTCACTAATACTAATTCTGCCACTCTGATACTACTTGTTTGATCAATTGTTTACTATTCCATCAAAAGTTATAGTTGTAAATTGCAATTTTATTTCTTTATATATCGCCACTACATTTTTCAGAGGTAGCCTATGAACTTGACCTTTTACTGATATTTGCCCAACACTCTTTATTATATCAACTCACCAAGTACATCACTGTACAATTAATTAAGTCTGCATGATAGGAAATGATAGAGCTGAGGGCGAGAAATGGTAATAATAAGATTCCTCCTGCCCGACAAATCTTGATAAGAATGGATAAAAAAAAGATTCATTGCTTTTGTTTGGTTACACTCCGTGAGATTTTTACCTAAAAATTTGAAAAGGAAACTTACCGATTTTTTTCAATTTAGTTAAATCAAGTTAAGGGGATATGGTTTTCAAAAAAAAAAAAGTTAAGGGGATATGATTCAGTACTTTGTTGGGGAAGTACAAATATGTACACCGTTGAGTTTCGTTTTTAATAATAAATTAGATTTCCTATTTAGCCAATTAAATTTGTGGAACCCATAAATTTGCTCCACAGTCCACACTGATGAGAAGAGATAAATTGAGTCAATTTACCTTTGAGACATCAAAAGAGAGTCTCAATGCTAGTTGAGTTTCGTTTTTAATAATTTATTTCCTGATTTCCTCAATAATATATATTTTTAGACACTATGAATTTAATCCATACCAATGAAGAGAGATAAACTGAATCAATTTAATTTTGAGACCAATTCAATAACCCCGGGCTAGTTGAGTTCCTTGAAAGCTATCAATTTAGGCTTATCTATCTTGATTCTTGAAGAAGAATATAATCTCAAAATAGGAGGAAAAAGGAGTGACATATATACTACGTACGTTCTGGTTGTAGATGAGTATCAATGTCTTTGAAGTAGTGAATTTACTTGGACCTCCAAACAATTGGACCGGAGTATATATCTCCAACAACTTTAATGATTAATAATCATCTATCTCTTATCTCAAAAGATAAGAGTAGAAAATGATATTGCCACATAAAATTTCAACTGGTTAAAAGGGTCGAGATTAAAATTCTTGTCTTGCTTCTTTCTTCTTGTGGTCTCAGAGGGGACGGATCAATACTCCTCATTCTGCCCTTTCCAAACCGTTATTCCATCCCCAACTTGCAAAACCCCACTCCCACTACCTTTTTCCTCCTATTTATTGGCATCTTTTCTAAGCCCTCAATAATCTCACCAAACCAGTACGTACAAAATTAAAATCCGGCGAGAAATGGCGTCAGATTCTCTCTCGTCGCGTGGCGCCGGCGCGTCATCATGGACTGCCGACCTAAACAAACAATTCGAGGAGGCTCTTGCCCGCCACGACCGCGACACGCCTGACCGCTGGCAAAACATTGCCAGGGAAGTCGGCAAATCACCAGCCGAGGTCAAGCAACTCTACGACATCCTCGTACACGACCTTAAACACATCGAGTCTGGGGACGTCCCTGTCCCAAACTACAGGTCCACCGGAACCCGCCGCCGTTGATTCAGCCCTGCCCTCCAAGGGGTACGTAACATTTTTTATTTTATTTTATTTTTGAGTTAGGAGGGAAACTCCCAGAGTAAATTATTTATAGTTAACAACTCATCAAGTTTAGAAGTCAATAAACCCATTTAGCTAAAGAAAAATCTGCAGAGTAATCAGCTTAAGTTGCTTATAAATAATCCGATCAAGCTAAGAAGTCAATACTAGAGTCAAACTTGTATTCTTAAAGTTATCAAATTACTGGTGTTGCTTAGTAACATTTCTTTTTAACCTTTATTTATTCTTTTAATTTATTATTTTTATTTTTTGTCTTCATATGCATGCATTCTTGAAGCTGGTTTTTATTCATATTATTATTTAGCATATCACTAAATTCCTCAATACATTTTCCAACCCTTTCAGGTGAATGGTGATATGATGCAGAAATATATCTATATGAGATAACAAAGAAAAAAATTAAAAGAGAGAGAGAGAGGAAAAGCTACATTATTGAAGATCGAGATGCAACTAACTACCACTATTCAATAATATAATTGGTGAATGCAGAATTACTGTTGCTTGCAGATACTCTAAAAAGCTAAGCCTAAATGAATTGAAGCACAATCCTTTCACTTGTTGTATTAGTGTTGTTGAGCGAGCTAGCTAGCTTATATTTTCCTGGTTTTTATTTCACCAAATAAATGAATCTATAGAGAGACATAATCAAGCTAGTTATTTCCAGATTTAATTAATCATCTGAGTATCGTTAATCCTGACTTTTATTAACATTTAAGATGAAATTAGAGCTGGTAGAATAAGGAGCTTTGTTTTTGGTGACTGAGAAACAATTGATTCAATGGTCATGACTTTTTAATTTTACCTTCAATGCTAATGATTCCCAATTTACAATGAACATATGTATATATAATTACAATCGTAACGGAAAAGAATAATGTCGACATATATATGAACGCTGCACATATATTCTCAATTTGTACTTCAGTAGGTTGAGAAAGTATGTATGAACAGATATTACATTATAACATAGTCAACAATATTCAAAAAAAAAAAATATGAACGCTGCACAATCAACCCATAATGTCCACATTAAATAGTATTTATAACACTCGTTAAAAATTCACTAGAAAAGAGTACACGATATATGGTAATTCATGTTTTGTTTCGGTTGCCTCCTTAAAAGTCTAACCCTAAGAAAACACCGTGTAATAAAACTCTCTTTCAACTGTCTTCAGGGCATAATCTTCAGGATTTTGGAGTAAAACCACACTAGAAAAATCCAAAGGGAAAAACCTAGTGAGGGAAAGAGTACATGATGTGTATGCATTCATGTGTTGCAAAAAGAGTACAACAGTTGGTGTTTTAGACCCAATCTTTAATGTCTACATGTTCTAAAATAAAAACATTGTTTCAAAAAGAGTGGAGAAAAAGGGATATGGTACAATCTTCAAGATTGTCACTAGAGTTAACATTCAGTATAATAATCTCGTTGATGGGGGATAGGCGAAGGCTCGAGCTTGGCATAAGCAAAATAGATGACTGATGAAGAGGGAAAGAGGAATGGAGAGGCCGAGCTTGAAGGACTCGGAGGAAGAAACGATGATACGGCGCAGGTAGGGCTGTTAACGAACCTAACATAAACGAACGAAGGTTGTTCGTGTTCGTTTGTTAAGGATTTTGGAGTCTTTGTGTTCGTGTTCGTTTGTTAAGGTTTTTGAAAATCCTGTTCATATTCGTTTGTTAAGCGTTCATTAGTGTTTGTTAATGTTCGCGAACATGTTCATGAACGTGTTTGTTAACGTTAACGAACACGTTCACGAACATGTTTGTGTACGTGATGAGTAAAATGGTGATAGTAAATATGAGGGTGTAAATGTTGTTCCAGTGAGGATTGAGACTATGGCGTGTATTGCGTGTGAATTAAGAAATTCTAAGCACTAAAGTGATGGAATTCACTAGAATCCAAGTAAATGATGATTAAGTATGGAAATAATAGGAATGCAAATTAACTAAGGAATAAACTATATGATGAAGGAATGGGTCAGATTAGGGATATTGCAATCTTGATGCTCTAACAAACTTAGAATTAGGGGAAGAACAATTAACCTAGGAATTTATTGGCAATGCACTCAAGAATTCGGTTCAGCTACTTTCGTAACCAGTAAATAGAATTAAGCTAAAATTGCCCCACTTTCGTGATGTATCAATCATAACCTTAAAACACAAAAGCATTGTAAGCCCCCAAATTACCCATATTCTCATAGTAGGAAAAATTAGGTTGAAATTGGTAAGGCTCGAGTTTTTCACCCAACAATTCTAGATTAGCAATCAATTGTGGCCATCAATTAATAACAAGTAGAATTCAATCCCCAATTCAACATAAACCCAAGGTGAACAATTCTATCCCTTTATGCAATTATCACAAATTGAGCATCCAAATAGCAATAGATCCCTAATTTGAACCCATAAACGAACTACTAACGTATTATTGAAGTAACTAAAACAAAGCAAGAATGAAACTCTGAAAACATCGCAACAAATCTGAGAAATAAAGTGATAAAGAGAAGAAGAACTTTACTAATAATTGATGAGTAAATCCGAATCCAATTCACGATTCCAAGCTTGAAAACAAGTCAGAGTATTTAAATCTGGGCTAAACTATGCTAAGGTAAACTCTAAAGAGAAGGGAAAATAAGCTAAACTAAACTAGGGCTCGGAATCCCCCAAAAACCAGAAAATCGCGTCCTTAAATACTGGACAGCAGAAAAGGTCACGGCCGTGTGCATGACCGTGTGGCGGTTGCGAAACGCTACTGTGCACGCGGAGGGTCACGGGCGTGCGCACGACCGTGTGTATAGCTGTGTGGTGCCTTCCAAAATTGCTTCTTGTTTCCATTTGTGCTTCACTACTCCTTTCCAACCTTAGGCAGATTTCTTTGCTTCCAAAACTTGTCTAAAATGTTCCAAAATTCTTCCTTTACTGCTCCTTGTGGATAATTCAACCATTGGGACAATATAGCACACAAACAATTCTCAATTTCACTAGGATAAAGACAATATGCAACAAAACCAACTAAATTAAGGGTAGATTATAGTACAAAATCATTGATATCAACTCCCCCACACTAGAACTTTTGCTTGTCCTCAAGCAATTGCCAAGGACAATCCACTTTCCAAACAATGCAACTGTTACACTTCCTCCCTGCACAACCAAACATACCGCCAACCAACTTATACAACCTAACCTACTTCAAGAATCATCTCAGAATCACAAATGAGTTCCCCTCTCAGGCCTATAACCGGGCACCAGAATTAAGGTAGATTAGGACCCTGTATGCACATGTACTCACTTGAGATTATGCAGAACTTGACTTAAGATGAGATCCTATGGACTTGCCCTTCATACTCCCATAGATCAACTCTAAAACTGCATGCTAAGATCAAATAGGTCTTTATTCGGCTTGTAATGGGGCTAAGGGTGAGTGGCTAAACAAATAAGGGTTATAGAAAATAAACAAAGGAGAGAATTTCACACCTATTCACAACTAAATCTAGAAGAGTTACTACAAGTATGGACAGTGGAGCAACTATAATTGAGATCATAAGAACACTCTAAAATAGTGGGGTTGGTCACAACTTATGTAGCTAAGTAAACCTCTTGCACCTTTATTCACATATTTTTCTCTTTTCTTTCACAAACTTTTTCTTCACTTTCAATTCTCAATTTTACTAGGCCAGGATAAAGACAATATGCAACAAAACCAACTAAATTAAGGGGTAAATTATAGTACAAAATCATAGATATCAGTACGTTCATGAAGAGGTTCGCGAACACTTAATTACTAAACACCTGCACATGTTCATGAACACAATTCTTTCGTGAATAAAACATAATCTACGTTCACGAACAATAACCAAACAAACAACACAACTATATATGTTTGTGAACATGTTCGCGAACATTATTTAACGAACACTTAACGAGCTTGTTCGCGAACATTACTAAACGAATATAAATGAGCTTGTTCGCGAACATTACTAAACGAACACAAACGGGTTCGATCACGATCTCTTAGCAAACGAGCTTACCATTGTTCAGACTCTGTTCGTTTATTAACAGAGCTCTAAATTTTGTTTATTAATGTTTGTTTGCCTTAATAAACGAACATAAACGAACGCTTATCGAACGCAAACACGAGTAGTTTGTCGAAAGCTCTGTTCGCTAACACCCCTAGGCGCAGGTCGGTTGATGATGAGTCGGTTGGTCGAGGGTTTGTTATAGAGGTGACAAGGCAGCTGAAGATCTTAGACTGAGAGTGATTGAACAAATGCTATTGAAACAGTTAATTACCATGGAAAAAGGGACGGACCCAAGGAGAGGAGTCGGCCCGGACCGACCTAGGAGCCGTGGCCGAGGTAAATATGGCAGTGTGAGAAAGGCGGTTATGAAAGTTTTCTAAAAGAGTTAGACAGTGGAAAGCGGAAGATATGGAAGAAGGAAGATCGAGATAGATTAGGAAAGTGTCTAAATGTAATAAGGAAAGAATTTCTAACTTGATTATGGTAGTTTAAGGTTTCTAAAGGGAGAAATCCCTCCTAGCTTGTACAAATAAGGGTGTAAGGCCTTAAAAGAGGGTATAAACAATTCTCTATACTCACAAGCAATTTACCGCATTCAAAAGGCAATTTATAATACAAAGAGAGCTGAGAAGTCACTCTAATTTTCGATAAAGTGTTAGTCGATTTTCCGGTGGTGTTGACCTACAGTTCGACCATCTGTGGACCGTGGTTGATAAAACCAACACTCGTGACTCTTTTGGAGCTCGCATGGGTTGAATATTGACGTTATATATTTTGTCAAATATTCTTAAACATACTCATTTATTATTTGTGCAACACAAGTTTTATTGTCCTCAAATAGAACAATGGAAGTAAAACAAAACATAACCAGTTTGAGACTTGGCATCATGGCGATCAAATAAAATAACAAGTACCCAAGTAGCCCATGAAAACCGGCCTATATATTGGTTTCTTACATAAATGCCAAAGGCCTTGTTTAGTAAAATAGTTAGCTTATCAGTCAATTTTGGCTTATTTGACCACTATTAATTGCTTGACTTAAAAAAATTTGGCTTAAAAAAATCAATATAAGTGTTTGGGTAATAATCTTTTTGTAACTTCAAAATGCTAAAATTCAAAAAGCTGCTCAAAACAACTTTTTCAATTAGCCTTTTAAGAAAAGAAATTATACCAAACAATTATCAACTAACAATTAATTTACCAAACACCTTTCTACAATCATCTAAAGTTGTCAACTAATTATACCATTTAACCCAATCAGCTAACAACCATTTACCGAACAGGGCTAAAATCTTTTGTAACTCGAAGATACTAGATGATGTGTTAAACATTATTCTAATATTTAATTGTTGGATGAGCACTAGATGCATATTGTTAGCAATTTCATTGTCAATACAATATCATAGGTTAGGCCCGCCTGATGCGATTATGGAATCTCTGGGGCTATAATAGTGATCCAATAGTAATAAAGTAATGGACTTCCAGTCCCAAAATATCCTCATCGTTATCTTCTTCGAGTCTAAACGGTCCCTTATATACTTCATGAGATTATTGGACGATGATCGTTAGTGTGATAAGTCAGTGGTACCTATCCATATAATACATCTTCAAGAGGTTTTTCAATGTAGGCTAATTGGTGTATAATAAAACTCCAAGGATATGCTCGATCTTCAGGTCGAGACAATACTTGGTGTTGGTTTTATCAACTACCGATGGCCGATCGGTAGGCCAACACTACCGGAAAAATCGACTAAGTATTTGATACGAAATTAGAGCAGCGTTTCGGCCCTCTTTGTATTATGAATTGCTTAGCCTTTCTCAAGGGTAATATACATATATATACTAGTCATTTCTGTGCGCGATGCGCAAAAACGTATGCCCAATATTTATATTTTAAAAAATAACTTACATATTGTTACTAATTAAAATCAAAATAAAAAAAAATATTTATTATATTAATCCAATATATAATGTCTACAAATGTTATTATCATTAAATAATATAAGAAAAGTTATGGTAGATGCATGTGCATTGTAAAGTTAATGGAAAAAATAACGGAAGTTATAACGGTAAGGGTATTTTTGTCCAAAAAATTGTATAGTACAACTCTAAAAACACAATGTACAAAATGATTAGCACTAAAGATATGGACATAAATGAGGGATATAACTTTGATTGAGACTTATTATGTTTTTAGATATATAGAGTGGGGTTAAATTATATATATAAAAATATATTAGATATAAAATGTAATATACGTAGTATAATAATTAAATATTAAATATAAATATTATAATATATATATATAAATAGGCTAGGCCTGCGGGCTTGTAGGCTAGGCTTTTAAATATAGGCCTAGGCCTATTTAACTAAATATGCTTCTAATTAGGCCTAGGCCTAGCCTTTTTATTAAATAGGCTAGGCCATGCTAGGCCCTAAGTAGGCCAGGCCGTAGGCCAGGCCGTAGGCCCCTATGAATGGGCCTGGCCTATTCCCACCCCTACTCAAGGCCTTACACCCTTATTTATACAAGTTAGGAGGGATTTCTCCCTTTGGTAATCCTAAACTACCATATATATACAAGTTAGGATTCATTTCCTTATTACACTTGACCACTTTCTTAATCTATTTCGATCTTCTTTCCATATCTTCCGCACGACTTTCGCGCCCAACCACCTTTGCCCTTAGGAAACCTTCCAAAAACGCCTTTAGGAAACTTTGTAACCGCCTTCCTCACGCCGCCCTCTTTACCTCGACCACGACTCCTAGGTCGGTCAAACCGCCTTATCACTCGAGAAACCACCAAGCATATTCTTTTCATTCTCAAACCCATCCTTGAACATGTTCCACAAAAGTAATCCACTAAATAACTTCGTTAGACAGATCCACGACCGACCGTCCAATTGTCGGCGACCCTCAACGCGCCGCTTCCCATCTTTCCAAATCCTTCGAGCTTGCCCTCCTTTCTTCCGCCTCTCCTATAATGAACAAGGTTATCGCCTTGTATTTTTGTTTTCTTCAATCATTAATATTAGTCTCGTTATTTTTAAAAAGGAGAAATTGTACGTATCACATAATTAATGAATTAAAACCGTTACTTTTCTTATTATATAATGAATTAAAACCGTTATTTTTCTTATTATATTAATAAAACTTGTCAAGTACTTGTCGTATGATGAGAAAAGGTTTCAAGGATGCAATTCACGTCTCAATTAATCACGGTTAGCATTACTTTGAGCCGACCCCTGGTCATCAGGTGTACGTTATACCTTCCAATAACGTAGTACGTGTCAAAATGCCTCTAATCCTTGTTCCACCAACCTCTTCAACTGTCCACACTCCACACGTCGCTCTCGCTTTCTTCAACGCCCGAGTCGTATCTCCATCTCTTCCATTGTTTTGTCCCTCGCCGTCACAACTCACAATTTACAGAAAAGCCGATACAATTCAAGCTAAGAATAAAACACAAAAATTTCAAGAAGCCATTACATTACATATATATAATGCTGCAGTAAATAAAATTATATTATATATGAAATTATATTATATATATGAAGAAAAGCCGATCTGAGAAAGGCATCGTTGATACTAGTGCTGACAGTTAGCCAGAACCAAGAATTTTCATGCATACTGTCATCATGAAGATTGTTGTGAGTAATCTGTTTCTTTGTTCATCTATCTTTAACTCTGTATTCATTTTAATTTAAAGGCTAAATGATAACAAGGAATAGATCAGATCCTACTGCTTAATTTCTTAATTACTGCTTTATAAGGAGCATTATTAATCATATATGTGACAAAATTCACCATGTGTTTGTGTTGCGTTTTTGTTTGTTGGGAGTATCATTTTTTTCTTCTTCTTCTTGTTCTTCTGGATAGTACTGTTTTTCTATGATGCTTTATAATGCATGGTAGAACCTGTTGCAGAGGATGTGGATACTAGGATTGATATAATACATTGTTGACTGCTACACACAAGTATAAGAAAATAAAATTGTATCTTAGCTATATATTAGTTATAATTTAATAATTTTGATCTAGTGATCTGATAAACGCTGGGTCAAAATAGATATCAAGGCTATGTAAGTATATATAATGAGAAAATATTCCGTAAGTTACACATTCGCTACTAATTACACTTTTTGACAAAGTGATAAGCGCTAGCTTTATAGTAGTTGTTCAGCTTCTACATGATGCGTGATTCAAAGTGACAATGTAGGTTTGGAAAACTAGAGGACTGAGTTTGTTGCTTTGTCTACTTCACTGAAACCACAGATATTTGATTTGGTATATATACTTAAGTGTGGTTAAGAGAAGATTTTAATGCAAATAGAAAGAGACGAAACTATACCAGCCTTAAAAGATGCTTACAATTCAGCAAGGAGATTGTTCACTTTGTCCGACGGTGGAAACCTGGGTACTACTTAAAAAAAAAAAAATTCATCACACGCACTAATGTTCAAAACTATATATAAATTAAACATCACTTGGATGTGTATAAAGTATAAAGTATCATTGCTTTTGAATAGAAAAGCTCAACATCATTTACACATAGACTGAGATTTATGTAAAGTAGGACCCTAGATACTTCATTCTTGAATTGTTCCATCAATATAGAGCACCAAAAAATTAGTGTTCTTTGTCACACATTTATAGAGTACCAACATTTAGTCATATATGTCATGCTTAAAAGATCAGTACTGAGTCATTAATTACTGATTGTGATTCTATCAAGCATGATTGCTTGCTTTCTGTCAAGTCTTCCTAAAATCAAATGTAATGATCGATTCTTGCTGTGTATATGAGTGTTATGTTGTTGCACAGCTCGATTTATCAAAATGAAATATTACTATTTAAGCAAACTTTGCTCCATGCAAACTATGATCATAAGTGCAGTGCAGTTATCATTCGGCTGAATGATATGAAAGATATCATTTCTTTTGTTGGCATATTCTGTGAAACTATTGATTTAATCTGGAAGTACCCAGTTTAAGAGTTTATATTCATGTTATGTGGGCTTTTTAAGCATGCTGGGAATTCATTAAAGAATTTGCTGAACTTCAATTTCCATGAAGAATTTGACTCATCAGTTATATATAGCTGATCTTGAGAAATTCAAACTGATAGTTTCAGCCATTCTGGATGTTGTCACTGAAGCTAAATTATCAGACTCTTGAATAGGCATCTCTTTCTGATGAATTTGCAAAGGGATTTCAATGCTCTTTTAGTTAAGTTTTCTTTGCTTTTACCATCCTACCTCAAAGCAACTCCAATAGCCTTTTTTTTTTTTTTTTTTTTGTGTTAAGTTTTTTAGTGAGGTGGATGAGAGAGAAAATAAAGGAAAAAAACATAAGGGATGCGAACTTAAAGTGCACGGATCACCCTAGCGGGTGCTTCACAGTTGGTTGCCGCTTTGAATGTGTTATTCATTTCTTTAAAAAAAATTAATTAATTGGAACGGGGCCAGTTTATTTTTGTTATTATTTTTTTATGACATTTTACTTAAATATTTTATTAAATTTTAAAAAATTAGGCCAGTTTCTTTATTTATTTTTTAACTTAATTTTGTTATTAAATTTATAATTATCAATTAGTTGAATTTTGATATGTTTAATTTAAATATAAGTAATAATTATTATATTTACAATTATAATTTTTAGAATAATTAAAATATAACTTGTCTAAAATGGTGGATCCATAGAAAACTTTGAAAAATCTTAAACTTTTGGAAAAAAGGGTTTTTGTCTTTTTGAGATTGAGGTAGATACTGAATGATGAGGTGGATGCTGAGACCCACAAAAAAATTAAATAAAACCCTCAACGGTTGAAATTGTTCTTACATGAGGGGAGTTTTTTGTGGGTCCAACGACTATTATTTATTTAAAAAAAAAAAACTAATAGATCTAGTTGGTGGGATTTTTGCGCACAAACCGCCATTGCACTGCATTTTGCCCACTGACCTAGTAACCTCCCATTTGGAAGAGCCACTAAGGTGCCATTGAGCTACAAACTACTTATTAGAGCTGCAAAAACCCGGCTTGCTCTCAATCCTCACCATACACCAGTGCTATCCAGTCTTCAATAGTTCTGATTAGATAAGGGGAAGGGCTTTATGAACATAAGGACAATGTAGGAGAAAAGGCTTCCACATCTCTCTCTTTCCCCATTGCCAAGATCCTTCCTCAAAAGGCTCTATTCCGGGTCTGTTTTTCCCTCTTTTTTATACGGAGTATCACTACAATAAATTTTATTTTAATTTCTTGAATAAAAATGTGTGTCCTGAGAAAAATAAATTGCAAATAATTATATAAGGTGGAGAAGTCTGACACCCGAATGAGCCCTCTGAAGAACTAATAAAGACTCAGTAGCACATGCTTATCATTTGCTGAAATCTGGCACTGCTCATTGCTACCTTCAATCTACTAGCATTCCATGCTTTTTAGATGACATTTATACATTTTTCTTGTACCTATGAAGCTGGTGCAACTCAACATTGAACCTCAGATGATTGTGTTAACATTGAACCTCAGATGATTGTGTTAAGGTGTACCATAATTCGAAGAAAATTTTGATTTATAATATACACCTCGATCTAGAGGTAGATTTATCAAAATCTTAATATGCAAGTAAAAGAACTTTAGAACCACCACACTTGCTCCGTTATACGGCGTCTGTGGCTCTAGCACCCGAACCAGCAACTGATGAAACAGCTCGTAAACTAACTCATAGAAAGAAGCTAGCTATGGCAAGGGCACCCTAGCTAGCTTGAGTCCTAAATCAGTCCCAACTAAGCATTCGAAGGAGGGGTAAAGACTCGACTAGCTGACCAACCAACCAAGAAAAACAAAAGAAGTGTGTTTAGGAAACAATCCCAAACAAGTTGGTCATGCTGTTGATTTGGTAATTACAAGGTTCCCATGTTTAACTTCCAATCCGACCTGTCTATTTACCTTCTTGGTTTGAGCTAGTTAGTTATGGACAATGCGCATTCTCAGGCTATGGCGATATATCAAAATCTCCATCATGAGTCTGTGCATTATCATATTACACATTAATTAAGTATGGTCGTTCTCATTTTAATTTTGTATGGTGTGCTACACATTCCAGACATTTAAAGAGTAGGGTTTTGAGTTTATATCTTCCAGTACCAGATTTTGCAAATTAAACATCAGTCTAAATACGCCATTTTCACAGGAGTCGAGAAACAGTTGATCAGCTTTGACCAAGGATAATGCCAGGTGCTTTTATGATGCATGTTCTTCTGTTGATGCGTGTGTCGGCGAATATTGAAGTTGTTTGTACACTAGTGAAGGAGGTAGCTCAACTTTAAATTACCAGAATCATTCTAGCTAGCTTCCAAAACATCATTGTTCCTTGCAAGATTGTATTTTTTGTCATGTCTTATGCATTATTATTTGCCCTTAGCTTTTTGAGCTCTCCGCTAGTCTACTTGCATTGAATTAGAATAACACTTTGATGTAGCTCAGATCAGATAGCTACATCATTCTTCCTATAGTTCCAGATTTGTTATGTATGTGCACTGGGTGCAACCACCCATTAAATCGTTGTCAGATAGTTGACTTGGTAATCATAAGATTTCAAGTCTGTTCTCGTTATTAGCTTTACCATTGGTTTAATTGCACCCACCAAATTGGTCGGATAATTGACTTGGTAATCATAAAGTTCTAAATTTAATTCCTGAGGTTTAATTTTATTTTTTTAGGTTAATTTCAAATTCTTGGCATTCTATAAGGTTTGAACTTCAAATCTTTTGCTCAGGTTCGTGATACTTGGCTAGTCATTATTACTTTGGATTCTTATCTTGTCAAATAATATTAATTATTTAATTACTTTACCCACTCTAATTCCAATTATCAATCAAATATTTATCGCTACACTAAAATTTATAGTCAGTAGTCAGTAACAGTAACAAAGGTGCAATTTATTTCTACCTAGCAAGTTACGTTTTACTAGCAAGATGTTGCACTCAACTCTCTGAGTCAACGCTATGTTCTAATGGTAAGATGCTAGACTCGTTTTCCGAGTAGCTGCCTAACTTGTAGGTAAATAATTATCGGTCAAATTCTGAAGGCTGGATATATTAAATGGAGATCTCAAATAGAAACTAAAAGGCATAGCTTGTAGATGGCAGTGAATGTTATACTCTAGAGAGCTCTTTGATCTATCTAGATCCACAAATCTGGGAATTGTGAATTAAAATGAAAAAAAAAAAGGTTATTTATGTAGCTCTAGATAGCTCTATGCAATTATGCACAATGGATAAGTTGTAAGCACAGTAGTAGTTAAATTGAATTCACACATGTATTTTATGATATATGATGGCTTACTACATTTGTCGCTTCTTGAAATTTTGTTTATTGTTGTGCATCCACACCTTGAACACTTGCCTTTTTATGCCCACTTCACTGCAGAATTGCAGCACTTGTTGCTCATCTTGCTTCTGGATCTTCCACCCAAGCTTTTCTGCAAATTCATGCATCCTATCCTTCTGTTGCTGCGTGAATTTCGTCCTAAACCGCTTTCTCGACACTGAAAATGGCGACGGATTGTGTAAAACCTGTCCTCGTGCGTGATTAAACAGGTTAAGATCTTCGCTGGAAGATTCCGCCGCAGCGCCGCCGCCAAATGCCACCATCACCGGCGGCGCCACGCCGTGGGTGTAGTGGTGGAGGTTCCGGGGAGGCATTGCCGCCGGAGTGTGAACCCGATGATGGTTGTTGTTGTTGTTTATTGGTGGAGTAAATGGGAAATAGGGCGGCGGGGGAAGGGGCGGGGCTTCGCCGTCGATTTCTTTCCGGTGGAAATTGCGGTGGCAATCACAGGCGGCGCATTTGAGGGATTCCGGCGTGCCGTCTTCGCCGCTGGGCATAAATTCTCCGCACCCATCGATCACATGTCCCCCCATGCTAGCCGCATGGTTCTTGAGGCACGCTTTGTACCTAACTGAAGAATTCCCAGAACCATTGCCCGAAGTTTCCGGCGGTATTTGCGGCGGTGCCACGGCGGCGCTATTGGCCGGACCAATCGGAAGAACTCCCGGATCTGGATCTGGGTTTGCAGCCTCATCTTGAAGTTGATCTAGGGTTTGCATAGGATGATTAATCTGATTAATCAATCCATTGTTTCTTCTATCTAAAGAAGATGGATAGCCGGCGCCAATAGAGTTGTGTAGTATTCTCATATCCTTTTGTTGTTGGCTGCTACCTCTGACCTCCATTGATTCTTGATATCTCCGAACTTACCTTAAAACACCATTAATCTGCAATTTTTTCAATTCTCAGACCAATAATCCGTACTACGTTAGGTTTATCGATATCCCCTGATGTGGACACTCTTTTTAGTGCCAAACCCACAAACAAAGTCACAATTAAACCTCTTCCTATTACGTAGTAAAGTGACGGGTGGGATTAAGAAACCAGCGCACCCACATAAAATGGCAGCTGCTATGTTGTCTGTCCGGCTTTAATTGAGACTGCAAGCTAACAACATTCAAGAGAATCTTAATTGAAAGCTTTATGGGACCCCTCGAAACAGGAGATAGATTATCAGTACTGGTAGCCACAGGGAACAGTGGATTATATTTGATTCGAAAACTGTAGGGTAGTTTTAGCAGCACTGATTCAGGAGCTAATGCAGTGGAGGGAGGGAGAGAGAGAGTAAAGAAGACAGGGTTTTGTGTCTCCTCAGATCCGTCAAAAAACCTATAAAGAACAAACGTTGAAGGGAGCCAAAAATTTCAGATGATGATGGGTTTCCTCTGCTGAACAACCGACAACTTCATGTTAGCTCTTCTGCAGCCCAACAGTTTCTCATTATTCTCTCTCCTCCCCCTCTCTATATGATGAGAGAGAAAGGAATGGATTTGGTAAAGGATTACAGCTTTGATGGGACGTGGCATTGGTTGCCTGGAATCTTCCTGCAAAATCTGTGTAAATGCTTTGCTAAGCTTAATTAATCTCTTCAAGGTGAGAAAGATTACAAAACAAGGGTTTAACTTGATTTTTTTCTGAAAAAAAAAAAAAAAACTTGATTATTTTCTTTTTATTTGATTTACTAGAAAACTCGTAGCAGTTATTCGACAGTGTTCTCTGAGTTAAGCTAGTCTTGTAGTTATAGTCGGCAAAGTACTACAAGGAGGTAAACTCATCCAAGTTGCTCATATATAGTTGTCAGTTCAAACTAAAAAAGTCAATAAACAGATCTTATGAACACAGTAAATCATCTTAGATTGCTCATAATTGGCATACTGTTTTAAATCAAGGGAGTCAATAAACAGCTTTCATGCTCATAAATGCATTGCTAGTTTGGTAGATAAGCTTAATTAATCACTTCAAGGTAAGAAATATTACAAAAAAGGATTTAACTTTTTTATTTATTTACGGGAAAGTTTTCAGTCATGAATGTGCACTATAGATGAAATCCTCTTTGTTCTTTTAACGAGGTTTTTTCCTCGCCTTGTGATCCTAGTCGGCAAAGGACCACAAGCAGGTAGTTGACCGGCTCAAACCCAAGGGTTTGAGGATTGAACCTCCAACCTCTCGGCTGTAAGTACTCTTTGTTATTTTAGTCAATAGTGGACCATAATAAGGTAAATCAGTATAGATTGCTCATAATTGACTAGTTCAAACCAAGAAGTTAGGTCAATAAACAACTTTCAGGCAAAATCAAGCTTAAAATATTATGATATTATCAAGTTAATTGTTGAATCTTCTTTTAATTTTCTGGTGTGATAGTTGGTGGGAAAAATGATGGTCCTGTGTACAAAGCAATTCAAAGCGTACATGGTGTTGTTGTTGTTGTTAGTGTATTTGTGTCAGAGATGCCACAGCTCATAAATAGCGGTGATGAATTGCTAATGCCTAATGGTTTTGCAGGAATAGGTTTTTACTTTGGTCTCAGCCTTCTTTTTGCAAACAACTTTGGTCTCAGCCTTTTAGGAAAGGAAAATGGGAATAGAATTGCTACTGTTGTTAGGGACTACACTGTTACTTGACAGTGGATGAATATATGCTGTTGGTACTTCCGAATATATTGCAAGAAATTACAATTTTCGCACTCGTTTATTAGTAAACAGTATAGAGGTAAAATGAGACAGAGAGTATCGTCATAGTAACGTCATAGACAAAATGAGACGGTGTAATTGTTAATTGTTCAGTATTTAATGTTGCATCATGTGTACAACTAACCTTAGTTATTGTTCTGTAAATTTTCTTGGATGTTAAGATATAGTTGCCTTAATGCATTCAAAACTGCATAATGGAAGAAGAAAAATGTTCCTTACACTAAATTTTACATTGGAGTAATTAGGTTATTATAACATTTTTACTTGTAGTTAAATTACTATATCATTTTTCAAAAGAAAAATAGTTGATCGTGAATTAATTAAATAAATTTATATTAAATGATGTAGATATTTGATAATAATAAAAAAAATGTTCTAGAAGTAGTTTTGTTGATAATTGTCAATTATAAAAATTTTCAGAGTAGTAGTCTTAGTGATAATAATTGTTTATTATACAGGACAAGTATGCGGCAGCTTTTCACGATTAAGTTTTAACTCTTCGTGAAAGGTGTCTATTGATTTTATTGATTTGAGCCAATCAATTAAATATGAGCATATTAGAATGATTTACCTCGATCCTTATGTTTCTTTGTCAGTTAGAACCACAAGGTAGGTTTTATTCAAAACATATTTTCATATGCGAGAATTAAACTCACAATCTTAATATTCGAGAATTATGCTTCACCCAATTGGATAATACTTTTGGGAAGGGACAACAAATGTAAATTATTGTGTAGGGTAATTGTGACGATAGATGGAGTTGTTCAATTTGTTGTTTTCTTCCCTCTTTTGCTTTATTTCCCGTGCCCCACTGGCACATACTGGTTCACGTTTCTAAGCTCATTAGGGTTTTCTTGACTGCAAAAATCTGTATATACCACATGATGGTGCATCATATTGTATCACCTTACCTAAATCAACGCATTCACACATTGTGGCATTAGTTGAGTCAAATTTTAAAATTTTTAGTCTACACTATCAAAAATAATAAAATTATAAAAAATTTGGCATAACTAATAAGTACCTTGTGGTGTGATGGTTAGATGGAGAAAAAAGAGAAATAACAATATACTAATAAGAAGGCCGGCTACATGAAATGTGGGCATGTCATGCTCAAATTATTACGGAGTATTAGATAAAAGAATATAGATAATGCCTTAAAAGGAATGACCAAGTGAGTGAAGTATGACTTTCGTATTAGAAGGAGTTCATACATAAATGAATAGTTGTGCATGTAATCCTAGTTGAAAAAGGATCGATTACAAGGAGGTAAATCAATCTAAGTTGTCTATCACTATTCGACTCAAACCAAAAAGGTCAATAGACAGTTCTCATGGAAAATCGAACTGAAACCTTGTGGTTACCAAATCAACTGTCCAATCAATTCTTAATATAATACCTTATCATAGAGTACGTCGTATAAGATCTTCTTATAGTGCTATTTACCTCTCCTATGTGGTTAAATAGTGTATCGTGCATTTAAAATTAGTGTGGCTGCGTAGCTTGGTCGGTCACTTGGTCCACTATTTTTATGACTATATAATTTTCTCTTTTCATTCATTGAATTTGTTATGCTAGGGAGGTTTTCTTTTTAATCCAAAAAAACAAAAAACATTTTTTTCGTGCAAAACTAGAAACACGCACAACTTCACTTCCAACGTAAGTCACAATTCTATGTACGCATAGATTATGCCACTTGCCAAAATTTAAGTGATTAGTTAGTTGGCGTGTTTTTTAATAAAATATTTGTAAATAGAAATTAGAATACCTTTTTTTTTAAAGGAAAATTATATTACCTTTAAATTTGATTATATTGTCATTAGAGCTTTCATATTAATTCTGAGAAAATACGACAATAAAACAAAGAAAAATATTGTAATTATATATATTCAAAGACACACAAACTGAATGAGTTGTTGCGGAAAACATGGGTGTTTGGCAAAATGATTGTGTTAACTAGTTTGACTAATTGATAATGTTAGCTGGTTATAGAAAATTATTTGGTAAATTAGTTATTTACTTTTAGCTGATTATATGTAAAATAATGAAAATTGATTTTAGTGGCCGGTGTGGAAAAGAGAGTTGTTGTATTCAAGGGGTAGACCTAAGGGGGAGTTAGTAGTGAGGGACTAAAACACAAAAGCTGTAGTGTTAATTTGGAAGCTAACTCTAAGGTAGAGGGAAAAATCATGTATGTAATCAAACAATGCAACAAAACAAGCAATTGAATTAAGAAGCAATTGATAAAATGGGGACTTGGACTAAATTACCTTTGCATAGAGGCTCTTGTGTTTCCTAGGATTTAGACCACGAAATGTTTCAACGAAGAGACTAGGGAAATGCTATTATGCGTGGCAGAGATTAGGGATCGGAGACACTACTAGATGCTAACGCCACTCTCGTGGTCACTAGGCTATCAATTTAGCACATATAGCTCCATTCTCATGGTAACTTAGTTAAGTGAGGCAATTAATCAATGCAAACACTTGGTGTTCACGTCTCCTTCGAACTCCCTTTTCTCAAAGGTGAGTTAGACTAGTGAGAGGTGTGGCTATGGTATAGCCCTATACTCATAGCAGGAGCAACACCTTATCCTTGCACTTCTTGTATAGTTGGGCCCTAATTAAGCAATAGTTAATTCAAATCACCATCTCAGCACTAGAATCATCATTGATCAATTACATCATCTAATATTGCAATTTAATTCACATAGCATCCATCACAAAGGAGTTTAATCCAAATCCCTAAGAAATTTTAGCTACCCATGCTAGGAAAGTAAATTGAAGCATCAATTGAAACAAGAGACATTGCAATCACAAATCACAAGAAAAAGGAAGTGCAAGAATGATATAGAGAAAGACCTAGCTTTGATTATGAACTTTGAAAGATCGAATATGGAAATTGAGACTAGGAAGCAATTACAAGCTAAATTTGTTCCCTAAATCCTCAATAATGTGGATTCATTACAAAGTAAAAGTGTTTGAAAGTTTTTCTAAGGAGAAAAACCTAGAGAGAAGCTAGAAAATGAAAAGTGGGGTAAGTGCCTACGTAAATCCAGAATCCGCGACCTAGTCTAGCACCTCACGGCGTGAGGGTGAGCGTGTGTGCTAGGTCTAGGTTTCTAGTTCTCAACCTAGATGAATGCCAGAGTGAGTCCAACAATTAGAAACTACTCCCAAAAAGTTACAGTGCGATTTGAGCGCCACCGTGAGCTACCCAAACAGCTCATTGCCTCATTATCTCCCATATATAATTGTCCTCATTCCATGCCCATTTATGCCTTTGCCCAATCTTTCCTTCTTCCAATAAAAAACACATCAATTAGACACTCTTTACACTATCATTACCCTAAGATTGTAGCAAAAAATAAGAATATATAGAGCACAATCATAAGCCACTTTATGGCTTATCAATAACCTTTAGGGGCATAAGTATATTGTGTTATTTACTTAAGTCTATAGTATTTTTACGATTTATTATTTTTTGTTGTGTTAGTATTAATTATTTTAACTATTATTTTTATTTTATTATTAACAGTGTTATAATTATAAAGAAATACTCTATAGTTAAAAATAATTCAATATTAAAAATATAATTTCAAATAAAAATATACTCCTAATAAACGTATGTTCTTAATAATACTTAAACACAATGGTTAACACACTTTATATATATATATATATATATATATATATATATATATATATATATATATATTGTTCAGGTGCATGCGGTCGCGCCTTAATGTGCGATCAGTGCAGCCGCACCAATAGTTATGCAAATATGCACCAATAGTGTTTGGAAACGTACAACAAAAATGCACAAAATACACCAAAAATGCACCATTAAGTACGCATCACAAAAATACACCATTAGGTATGCATAAGCCACCACACAATGTTCGAAAATGCATAATTAAGTGTGGGGAGGTATGGTGCATTTTTTTATGTGTTGTGTGTTTTGTAATGTATTTGTGTATTTCATTGTTGTGCATTTTCCTAACACTATTGTTGCATTTGTTAAACAGCCGCATCGGCCGCACGTTAAGGCGCGACTGCATTTGAGTTGAAGTCTATATATATATATATATATATATATATAGAGAGAGAGAGAGAGAGAGAGTTATGTTGATATGAATAAACTCCTTACTTGATAAAAAATAAACTATTTATAGTTTTTTCATTTTTAGCTTACTAGGATCAATAAGCTAAATCAAAAAGTTGTTTACCAAACACTTAAATTAACTATTTGACCAATCAAACAAACTAAAGTTGGTTGAACAAGCTATACTTTGACTGATAAACCATTTTCTGATGACCCAATGTGTATTATGTTATTGTTTGATTTATGAAAGAAATACTATAAAAAGAAATGCAATATAGAAAATGTATCATAAGTATTAGATGAGAATAGGTGTCCAAAGGTGAACATAAACCGTACAAAATTATAAAGTGCATGGTATATTAAAGTACACTAAAAATGTGTGGATCTTATGATACGTAAAAATGTAATTCAAGAACGGGTGCTTTTTATAGTTTTGCAATACAATTTTAGAGTTTGCATGTTTCTTGAGCGTACTTTTGCATGTACGATGTATTTTGCATTACATAGTGCATATATGTGATGTGAAGGCTTAGAGGGCCAATTCTATCTTGTCATCGAAATGTAACATAGAATAATACGTAAATATAAGAAAATAAAGTCTTGTCTTTACTATTAATTATAACTTTTGATATAATAACAAGCACAGTTCAAATCACATTGAAATTATTTTGTACAGGCTTTGGGTCCGAATATTGAACTATATACTTTTATGCTCACAGCTAGCTACACGCAATTCCCACTTAATCATGCCTTATGTGCATGTATATATTTCTCCGCCCTCTGATTTTTTGAAAACTATTTAACTGAGAGCTACTAAATCGAAATGTTTGTTTCGTTTGAATTAATAGTTAGATTTTGCGTTAATTATTTGTGTATTATATGAATTGTATAACCGTTTACTCAACATCATTGTGTAATCGAAGAAGCTAAGATGTTTCTTCCTGTCATTGTGGGAACAAAAAATTATACGAGTAGTTAATAACGGTTTAAACTAGTCCCAAATTAGGGTTCAATTACATATATTGAATTAATAAAGCAAAAAGCTCATATCCAGTTGTCGTTGCGCATGATAAGTAACTGCAATGGATTGATACACGTGGCACTCTCCCTAGCTTTCATACTTTTTCTGTTAGAATTAAATATTTTGAGAAATGGATCACTCAACAAAGGCTGTCAGCTTAATTGTTTAGTTTTATACCATAAGTGCTTTTATTTATTTCTCTCTTAAGTTATTTTTAATTTTTCTTGTACTCCTGCCAATCAACAAAGATATATAGTGAAAATATATCATTCTTGTGAGTGTAATTAATATTTTTTTTTGTGAGAATTAATATTTTACTTTTATATTAACGTATATGATAAATTCTTTAATTAATTGATAACTATAAATGTTATACTCCGTAATAAATATAAACTAAGAGGTAAGGTAAAGATGGTAATTAACAGAAATTGACTTAACATGAGGTAAGTATTAGTCAAGTTAATTCAACAATTGGTTTAATAATTATAAGATTTTAAATTCAACCTTAATAAGAGTTGTTTATTAATCTTCTTGGTTTAAATCGATAAAATTAACTATACACAATTTAAACTAGTTTGCCAAATAAGAAACTACACAATAAGTGAGCACTGTTGGTGCGCAATACACACACACTGCAATCTTACTTTTTTATTGTTATTATTTTAACGAATTATTGCCATCTTGGGTCTTCGAAATATAGTATTTTTGTCATGTTTAGTCATAAACTTTCAAGTTAATCACATGTGATCCTTCAACTTTCAAATTTTAACCAATTGAGGCCCTTCGACTTTCAAATTAACCATTCGTGGTCCTTCAACTTTTAAATTTTAACCAACTGTGGTTCTTTCAGAAGGACCACAACTGGTTAAATTTGAAAGTTAAAGGACAACGACTAATTAAAATTTTAAAGTTGAAGGACCACGAGTGGTTAACTTGAAAGTTGAAGGATCACATATGATTAATTTGAAAGTTTAGGACTAATTAACGTGACAAAACAATTATACTCCGAAGACCCGATATGACATTAACTCTTATTTTTTTCAGTGGGATTCACTAAATCAGAAAACATTTCATCTTCTACAATTTATTTTCTTCTCTGGCCAATCCCCTCTCTCTTTCATATCATTAAAAAAAAAACTAAAAAAAAAAATGGTTGTTAGGCATGCTCCAAGGTTAAAACAGGGAAATGAAGTTAAAGATGATCGACATGTCACATCAAAGTCTGCACGCTTGTTAATTTGTTATGCCAAATTATGATGATGGTATGTATACAAAAGGTGGTGGAGTCAGCATCACAATTAACTGGATTCCAACCAAAAAAATACCCTTCCCATGTCCATGTGTACCCAACAACTATTCCTATCCCTACAGTTTTGGGGTTGGTCCGCCCACAACTGGCCCAATTCTCTCGACATGTTTCTACACTAATCCCACGTTTTTCTCTGCGTGTTATAACGGGCAAATTATACTGTGCACCATGGTGTACATAGTAATGTGCATCACGTACATAAATGATGTCGTTTTGAGCATTGTAAACTAATCGTTCGTTTTTTTGGAAATCACGTTTCTCGTTTCGGCCGGTCTCTGTATTTATGTTAATATTCTGTGTATTCCAGGCAATCATTCTGTGTATTCTAGGCAACCGTTCTGTGTATTATAGGCAACCGTTATGTGTATTCATGTTAGTAACACATGTTGTGATTTCATGTTAGTAACACATGTTGTGATGTGTTTGTGCATTCGAATGTTTAGGAGGATGAGTTCGGTGTATTTTGTGTAAATATTATGTGTATTCATGTTATTAACACAAGTTATGATGTGTTTAATTTGTGCATTAGAATGTTAGGATGATGAGTTCTGTGTATTATGGGCATCAATATTCTGTGTATTATGGGCAAACATTCTGTGTATTCTAGGCAAACGTTCTGTGTATTCTATATAATGATTATGTGTATTATAGATAATGAGTTCCCTGGAGTCATTCGCGTCCACTAACATCTGTGTATTTTGTGTCAATATTCTGTGTATTCTGGGCAAACATTTTGTGTATTCTAGGCAAACGTTCTGTGTATTATAGATAATGATTATGTGTATTATAAATAATGAATTCCCTAAGTCATTTGCGTCCGCGTCTACTAACACCGAAACGACGTCGTTTTACGTACGTGGTGCACATACCGATTGGTTATAACGTACGTGACTTCAATGTTATGTTTTTTGCAGATCGAATTGGTGGAATATATGTTTTCCCCGGCCTGCCTGTTAGCATACGCCTGCAGGGATTTGCTTGCCTTAGCTTTATTCTTTGCATCGATGTATGCCAAGTTTGAATTCGCATTTGGTATATGATTGAGTGATAGAAATGTAATCGTCGCCAATCAGCTTTCATCTCTGTGCCCATCAAAATATGCACTCGCGAATATTGACCCAATAGTACAATTAATGCACTACTAAATAAAAAGTGTGTTTCTTAATTACGATAGTAAATGTTTGGGATAAGATCAAATAAGTTATTTATAACTATTTATGAAAGTGCAATTTTTTTTTGACGCAATGAAAGTGCAATTAAGCTCTCAAATTAAAAAAAAAAAATTATAATTAGACATCTAAATTTAAAAAAAAATAATGTGCAATTAATTCCATTTAACCTGTTATTGTAAGTAACTTCCAAGTTAAAGGTGATTAGAATGTCACATCGATATGTTTTGATGACATGGATGTCCAATTCACATAATAATAATAATAATAATAATAATAATAATAATAATAATAATAATAATAATAATTAAACTTAAAATGTTATATTTAAAAAAAAAAACCTTAGTCCCCATGACAATTTACAGCCAAGTTTTTTTTTTAAATAATAATAATAATAATAATAATAATAATGACTTTGTCGGGACCAGGTCCACTATAAACCGGGTATGGAAGTACAGAACGGGGGCACTATTATTGCTCGACATTCATTATACAGTGGACCAAGGTCCACAATGCATTGTGACATGGTCACAAAATGTCGTCGTTTCATTATATTAAATAAAAGAAACTACTGTTGTAAGTCTTAACGGAGCTCCGTAAAGGATACTACAGTTCATCTCAAAAGATATTGCCTCACATTTGTTTTTATATTCTCAAATGAAACTGTAGTTATGTTGAAAGGAAACTGCAGTGTATATAAAATGTAACTGTATTACATATTTGACTGTATATTGTCCAATGAAACTGTAGTTATATCGAAATGATATTGTAATTGTGTTGAAAGGAAATTACAATGTAGTATAAAAGAAACTGTAGTTGTATTCAAAGAAAACTGAATAACATCTTCACATATTTGAGTGTATAATGTCGAATAAAATTGTAGTTATATCTAAAAGGAACTGTAGTTGTGTTGAAAGGAAACTGCAGTGTATATAATATGAAAGTTAACGGCGCTGAGCGGAGCCATTTCAACCATTTGTTTTCATTAATTAAAGCGACGACGTTTTGATGTATGGACCACAATGCATTGTGGACCACGGTCCACAATAAAATTTGCGATTGCTCGAGTCGCTAGACTCAAAAAGTATGTATAAAGCCCGAGATACTAGCCCAAATAATAAACCAATAATACAAGTTATAACCTCAAACACGGGCTAGAATAATATTGTAGGCATGGGTGATTGAATATCGGTGCTTAGCTTTGGAGTTAGGACCCAAGCCAATGGACCAAGAGGGGTTTAGTGAGCTAAGGGATGGTTTTTAAAATGAGGGAACTAGGGATCAGAAGGGTGCCTTATATAGTGTATAGGGCCTTCGGGATTGTTGACAAATGTATGGCATCGACTTGCCTTCAATCTTAGTTGTACACGTGTCCCCCCCCCCCCTCCCACCTGAATGTCAACGATCTCCACACGGGTAAATTGAGTATCCTTCCTTGTAGACGTTGTAGTACACAAGATGCGTTATAGCTTGGTGGTTACAAACTTGTGTTGTTATATTTGAAGTGGTGTGTTGGTGGTTGACCTTTGTTAATATTTTACTTCCTTTCATATCCTTTTCAATTTCTTGGGCCACCATTCTTCTCTGTCATCCCTTTAGGCCCAAACTTTCCTTCACCATCCTCACTTGGGTCAAGACTTTTTCAATAAAATGGCCCCCGGGGTCCTATAAGGCTATATAGCTATATCCTCATCAATTATTATTATTATTATTATTATTATTATTATTATTATTATTGTGGTTATTATTATTATTATTATTATTATTATTATTATTATTATTATTATTAAAATTTTAAAGCTTGACCGCAAGTTTTTTTTTTAATTTTTTAAAATGTTTAATTTTCAATAAATTATTATTATCAATAATAATAAAATTTAAAGCTTGACCACAAACTTTTTTTTAAAAAAAAATAAATTATTTATTTTTTAATAAATTATTATTATTATTATTATTATTATTATTATTATTATTATTATTATTATTATTATGTGATTTCGACATTTAAGTCATCAAAACATATTTACGTAGCATTCCAATTATCTTTAACTTGGAGGTTACCTGCAATAACATGTCAAATAGGGTTAATTGCACTTTTTTTTCTAAGTTCAAGTGTTTAATAGAAGTTTTTCCTAGTTCAAGAGCTTAATTATTGCATTTCATAAACATTTCAAAGGTTTATTTGACCCTTATCCCTAAATATTTTGTTTGATTTTACAATTACTATACAGAAAATTGAGAAAGAGAGGAAATGAAAGTGACAGTTTTAAAATGGAATGATCTATCATTGATTTTTCAAACATATATATTTCGCAGTATAAAGAGATTCAGTTTAGTTCGTAATTCAAGTCGTATTGAAGAATTAACTTTAGTGAGAATTAGGAAAAAAAAAAAAAAAAGTATGAACTCTGAATTGTGGGAGTTGCATTCAATGTGTGGACTTCTTGTGGGCGTCAAGTGCCGGTTCTCTTCCTAATGGGTCATTAAGTTATCTTGATATATCTCTCCACTATCTTGTCAAACTAGAGTGTATGGGTCCTGCTCGCATGGGCAGCTCAACTGATCACAGGATAAAGTTTAGGGGCAACTTCTCAAAGTGAGGGGCAAAGGTCTAGCCTTTGTGTTCAGTTGAGTTACCCTGATTTACATCCTCCCAAATGTTTTATAGGGCGGGTTGGGAATTCAACCTTTTAAATAGAGTGTATGGGTCCTATGGAATTTCGCGTTATAGGCAATGGGAAGAAACAAGTATGAACAATTCATAAATAATGAGTATTGAGTCATAAAAATTTAATGTCCATACATTAGTTCATGGTAAGTTAATTAAGAGCCTGTATGGTGAAATAGTGGTGGAATGGTGATGGTGTAGTGAAAATTTATACATTCACTAATCGTGGAATAGGGTCCACATGTAGATTATGAACTATATCTAGATTACGTAATTTCAGTAAATATATAACATTATGTATATATGTTATAGGTAACATATATATCATGTATTTTTAATTACTTTATATTTTATTTACATGTATATAATTTGTTAACTTTAGATACATAATATATACATAATATATTAATTGTAAGAGAGTTTACAATGCGCAAAAGGAATTCTGATTTACGATATAATTTGTGGTATCGTATATAGTCATATAGAGGACCAGAAATTACATGGGCACTGACGCACTGTTAAATACAGCTTAAAACTACGTAGCGAACAGCCCCAAAACATGCCTTTCAATCGTTATATCGTGGACCACGGTGCACATAGCACTGTGCACCCTGGTCCGAAACGACGTTGTTTCGATGTTAGTGGACGCGGACGCGAATGACTCCAGGGAATTCATTATCTATAATACACATAATCATTATCTAGAATACACAGAACGTTTGCCTAGAATACACAGAATGTTTGCCCATAATACACAGAATATAGACACAAAATACACAGAACTCATCCTCCTAACATTCAAATGCGCAAACACATCACAACACGTGTTAATAACATGAGTACACAGAATATTGACACAAAATACACAGAACTCATCCTCTTAAACATTCGAATGCACAAACACATCACAACATGTGTTACTAACATGAATACACAGAACGGTTGCCTAGAATATACAGAATGATTGCATGGAATACACAGACCGATTACATAGAAAACACAGAATATTAACATAAATACAGAGATCGGCCAAAACGGGAAACGTGATTTCCAAAAAAATGGACGGTTAGTTTACAATACTCAAAATGACGTTGTTTACGTACGTGGTGCCCATTGATATGTGCACCGTGGTGCACGGTATAATTTGCCCATGCCTTTCTCCTTGCATGAAATATTCTTGTGTTTACAAGAAGCCCAAAACTGTATAAGATCCTATTGATAATTTTTTACATAAATAATAAAAATATATTTCTTTATAAGACATTTGATATTTCTATTGCTTTGGGGATTAATCCATGATTAAAATTATACCCTGCAATGTTTGGCTCTTATTAGAAAAAAAATGTCTAACTACATACATAAGCCGAATCTTCATTCTTGTATTAGTCGTTTGTTTGCTAACTGTCCCAAATTGTTTAATTAGTTAATACTATTTTGATTATTATTCTAGAGCAATCATGATGTATTTGTTGAGCATAAATAATATATAAACATAAATGTGTAGTCCAACTATCAGCTTAGGTCCACGTGTTGCGTCTCGCCTCAAAACTATTACAGTAGTTCTGAGAAAATGATAATGAGACAGTCTCTTATATGGGAGGCATACTTCACCTTTTTTACAACCAGCAAGGACTTACACTCAAGAACAACAAAACAAAAACCTTAGCTTTATCCTAACTATGTAATAGCTCCAAAACTCATTGTAACATCAACCTCAATTGGCCAAACATAAAAGCAGCTTCTCACAAGTCACAATTCATCCCACTTGGGCCAATTGCTAAACCTTACCCGCCCAGCCCATACAAATAATAGGCTTAAGGTAATATGGGCTAACCTTGCCCCTTAAAGTGGAAATATATTAATATATATTGGGCTACATAAATCTTTTCCCCTCTTTAAAATTTAATCAAAATATTTCAATTAAAAAAAAAAAAAAAAAAAAAAAAAAAAAAAAAAAAAAAGGACTCAGCAACTCATTAGGTTAGAGGACCAATAACTGGTGCACATTATAGCTTGATTATGTATTCTTACATACAATCTATCATCAGAAATCAACTGAGTTGTTGGTGCAGGTTTGATTGGAACTTTATCTTCCTGGTCAGAAAGTTGTGCACCAAAAAACAAAGGGAAAACAAAAATTTACCAGAAAAAGAAAGAATGCTATGCTTAAATTACTGAAAACATTATCCCTCCCAATGAAAAACACAGAGTACGTCAAAGACTGATCAGTGTTATTGAAGCGTCAGTGGGAATTTAATACCTCCGGCCCAGAATCATATGAAACCGACTTGGAACAACTACGAGGATAATACAATCATCAACAATCAGTAACGTTCATCATCTGCACATCGGAAATCAAAACATTTCAGACATCCCCACAATTGATTGGCCGCTGGAATATCAACAATTATTATGTTAAGGATATGAAAAGCATATCATTAATGAATAATCAGTATACTATAAATAGTGTACAAAGAAAGAGAATTAGCATTATGTTACAACAAAAGCCAATTTACAAGAACACATTTAAAACATATAAGTGAATATAGAAAGTGTCAGCAACGTATAGGCTTACCAATGGATGGGATACTAAGGCCTAATCGATTGGCTTGGAGTTGAAAGGTTGGCCCTCATTCCTAGAAACTGGTCGGCCCTTTGGTCTACTTTTATGGTACAATAGGATTAATCTCCAAAGGTCCAAGGATAATATGAAGAAGGCGGACGGCTAACAGAACCGATTTGTAAGAAAGTCATACTTAATAATAAGAATTTTTGGTGTAAGGAGATCTTAGGAATTAGTTTCCTCTCGAATACATCAGTGTTTTTTTTATAAATATATTGTTTCAAAAGGTAGACGAGATCTGATTTTTCCTTAATAAAATACTTCTTCTCCCTGTATTCTTCTCTACATTCCTTATTCTAGCTAACGTTTGTGCTGGCTAAATCTCTAGCCCACACTTCGACTCTATGATCAATGTCCAGTGTCTATTATATTGAGTGTAACTCTATACTTTTAACTGCCCAATCTTGATGTGCGCCTTTATTCAGAATATAGATATTATTTGGAGTGAGCGCTGAAACCCGGAGAATAAAGGAAAAAATGAAGATGGAGAGATTGAGAATTGGTGGTAGATTATGTCACAGACATATATAGAGACGTCATAAAAAGTGAAAAGTTAAAGAAGTGCATCTAACTTGATCTTGACTGCTAAAAGAGAAAAAGAAAAGCGACAATGCCAAGCTCGATCTATCATAGAATTAACTCATTTTCACTTCATCCATCAACAACGGTCCAAAAAGAACCAAAACTAAAAAGCAGTAACAGTGAACAAATAGAATCAATTCATGCGCCACAGATTTTTCCAGGAGTTTGAACATTGTTCTTCGTTCTTTTTTATTTATTTATTTTTTTGGATACGATAGGGGGTTTTGCTTTGCTTTGCTTTGCTTTTTCATCTGGTGAAGTCATGAACGAGGCTGGAGCGGTCGGCGACGTTGCTGAGACGCCAGGAGAGGAAGGGAATGGCGCCGGCGGCGGCATCGGAATCGCGATGGTCGTCGTCGATGAACCCGTATGCCGCCGACGAGTAGTAACCCATTTTCTGGGCTTGATTGTGGTGGTGATGATGATGAACCCATGAAGTATTTATCATGTGTTGCGCCTCAATCCCTACTCCGCCTGCGGTCGCCGTCGCCGCCGCCGCCGCGCTCGCTCTCCTCTCCTCTTTCTTGAATCTAATTCCGCACGCGTTGCAAAGTGACTGCAAATTAATAAACAAATTGTTAGAAATGGCCGGAATAATACCACCCTTGCATACATATATTAAACACCAAACAGATTGTGAACACATTATGAGTTTAGTAGTGCAGTGTGAAAATTTGTGTCTTTTGTGGACACTAGACGCTGGTCATCCAAGTTAGACAACTAATTAATTAAATACCTTAGGGCCGCGAGGGCCGTTTCTCCAGAGGGGAGTGGAGGTGGTGTCGCAGTTAGCGCAGCGGCGAGGGACTATGGTGTCGGCGGCGGATTTATGGACGGAGGAGGGCGGCGGTTGCTTGGACGGCTGCAAAATATCCCAGCAGAAGTTGGACATGCCGCGTTTCTCATTCTCATTGAAGCGACGAGTGGAGGGAGTCGCTAAAGAAAGAGTACAATCCACAGACGCCGCCGCAAAGGAATACATGTTGTTCTCATCTTCACTGTGAATCGCACAAGTTTTGTAGCATTGGCTGTGATGATTACTATTCGGCATAGACAAGAACATAGAAAAAGCCGCCGCAGAAGAAGCGGCGCCGCCGCAGCAAGAACATTGGCCGCAGCTGCTACTGCACCTATGCTGCATCATCTAATGGAGGGTGTTGGTGACAACGTTGTTAGAATGAATAATGAAGGGGGGTTTTGGGTTTTGAGAGGGGATGAGGAAGGAAGGAAGGAGAGTTGTCTGGTAGCTTTATATGATCATAAAATGGCGAAATAACAGTCAGCAGTTGCAGTAGTCCACGTTGTCGCCAAACGACAGCGTCATTTTCATTTCTTTTTTTGGTTTCTTGAAATGTTTTTGATTCTTTGCAGCAGTTGAGGTAGACACAGGGATCCAGAATCGTGTAATTTAGCGAGCTGAGCAACAAAGAGAAAGCTAGAGCGATTTAAACTTGAGACTTCTGGACCGCCCTTTCTTATCTCTATACAAATACCCATCTACATACATACATATACAAATATCTATCTACATCCACAAACACAAATATAAGATTTAATTGTTTGTTGATATGAACGATCAATATTATTTTGATTTTAGTATTTTTATTATTTTTTTGTTTTATCATTTATTATATCATTTACTTTTCAACTTTAGTAAATGAATATTACCTTAACTATTTATTATTGTTAACTTACTCATTAATTTTCATAAGGAAGTTCTTAGATTCAAACATCATCCCAATCAAAATTAGCAACATATATAATGAATATGTTAGGGTGTATATTACAAAAATACAAAATAAAATTTAACAAGAACTTTGGTCAATTAATTAGAATCACACATTGGGCATTGATGAAAAGATAAACCTAATTTAAAATATATATTCAACACAAATGAAAAATTGTGCTTATAATCATTGTCTTTTTAGGGAAGGAAGACTTTGTTCTGTTTTTAAAGGTGTACTGCGCCAAAGCATTCAAATTGTAGTGAAGCACACCAAAGGATTAAATCAAATCAAAAATTTATTTTTTTGCGAAAGTGGCAACAAAGGAAAGCATGGATCACGCCAATTAATAAGGTTTTGTGTTGCAAAACTATTTTTTGGGTACTATCTATTGATGATGTTTCCCTCTACCACAGGCCATAGTTATGCATTCTTGAAATATTTATTTTTATGAAAAAATTAACAATCTTGCACTGATATACACCAGGATACCAAATGATACTTTGATAAATGCTTAAACATGTTTACTAATTTTAAAATGCACATTAGGCATTGGACTATTCGCGCAATGTGTATGTATACGTAAATCAGTCTAAGTTGTTAATAATTGATCACCTTAAATCGAGAAAGGCCAATAGAATGTTTCCACTAGAAAATTATCAAATTAGCACTGAATAGAGGTGCCTACAATCCAGCGAGGGGTTAGCCACTGTGTCCGACGGTGGAAACCCTAAGTTACACCAAAAAAAAACTTAGTTGTGGTTGGCCCATAGGTATACTTAATCCATAGCTTGGGCCAATTGCCATCTATATATACACACTAATGATACTTCAAAATCAAATATATACAACAAATATTGAGCAACATAATTTATCCTTGATACTAAATTAAAGAATGTGTTTCATTCCAATTAGTGATATTATGCAGAAAGATTCAAACACCCCCCCCCCCCCCCCCCCTTTTTTT
>NC_044918.1:5675462-5731255 GCF_003576645.1 Ipomoea triloba
CAAACCCCCCCCCCCCCCCTCCCTTTTTTATAGAAGAAGAATAGAATTCAAATACCTAATGAAGAAGACACAGTGTATGTGTATCTCTCCAATAATATATGGAAATGTAAGAGAGAAGTGGTCAAAGAGGTAGTCAAAAGAGCCCACGTGACTAGGGGGTACAGTCTTCCATGGATCTGCCGTCTCCGATCACGAGGTGGCCAGTAGTGTCTCAAACCCAATACTACATCTAAACTTCTGTCGTTTCCCTGCTCTTCTCTCTCCTCTATCCCTGCGCCCTCCCAACGTAACTGGAATTGCGCCAACTCACGCCGCCGGCGAGCTAAAACACGCCATTCTTTCCGATCAGTGCATGAAATGGATACACGTACCGCCATGCACGAAATGAAGATGAGACAATATATTTTCAACGTTAGAATGAGGAGAGCTAGTAGTAGTAGTAGTATGGCGGGCATGGGGGTAGACGACGGTAGTGGTTTAAGGCAGTCCAATCCATCACGAGCTGAGAGTACGATAGATATGAAATGAAATTGATGGATAGATGACATGCTACGCTAACACCCAGTCTCAGTCTCAGGCTTACCCTCAATCAGTGGCCGTACTTACCCCTTGTTTTAGTTTCACGTGAACTCTAAACCAAAAATTTTGCCTCATTATTCTCCACTCTTCTTCATCATCATCACCTCCCTACCTTCACACTCTTCCCAATTTGATGTCGGTCCAATTAAGAGGTAAAATGTTTGTCAGTTTGAATTTTTTAAAGAGAAGGGAGTACTATTGGTTCTGTTACAATATAGTATCTGAGAGTGGAAGTCACCTTATTCTAGATAACGCTGTAATTGAGTGTCACTAGACCACAAGATTAATAATTATATATATATAGGGTATAGTTCAAGTGTGAACGCGTCTTAACGTGTGAACAGTGCAGCCTCACTACTATGTATACAGATATACACTACTCAGTGTTAGAAAATGCACCACACAAATATGCAGTAGATACACATCACCAAAAAACACACCACTAAGTATGGAAGTATACACTACACAATGTTTGGAAATGCACAATTAGGGGCAGGGGAGTTATGGTGCATTATTTTGGGTGTGTGGTGTATTTTTTGGTGTTTTTGTGTATTTTCATGTGGTGCGTTTTTTAACATTGAGTGGTGCATTTTATAACATTGAGTGTAGGGATGTCAATTGTACTCATACCCGACGGAGAACCCGATTCCCCGCCTCTACGGGACGGGGATGGGGACAAAAATAAGGGATCGGGGATGGGGATGGGGGCAATTTTGAATTCCCCTCCGGGGACGGGGGGGCGGGGATGGAGAGTACTCTCCCCGCCCCCCTGTCCCCGAAATATGTATGTATATATGTATGTACGTATGTATGTATGTATGTATAGCCACACAACACACACACATATGTATTACTTTGTATATAATATATATAATTTTAGAAGCTTTCTTGTCATTGTATGTTATGCTTATGAAATGCATATTTAGGTAACATGTTTAATTGTAAAATATTGAATACTACTTTAAGTTGGAGATGAATATATATGCGATATTTATTTAAATATTTTTACTATTTAATTTTAATTTTTTTATAACTTATAAACGGGGTGGGGATTCCCCGTCTCCGAATAATCCCCGTGGGGATGGGGATGAGGGGATTTTTCCCTTCCCCAGCGGGGATGGGGACGGGGAATGGGAAAGAAAGTCGGGGGCGGGGATTGGGGTATGTCCCCCGCCCCCACCCCGCCCCGTTGACATCCCTAATTGAGTGGTGTGAACCGCACTGTTCACACGTTAAGACGCGTCCACACTTGAGCAGATTTATATATATATATACAAATATTTGAAGGACAACGATAAATAATACCGTACATATATATTTTTAATTTCTTGTGCCAAAACATAGTGTTATTAGCAAATATTTAATTATGAGGTTAATGAGCAAATTGGTTTTGCTTAATTCACATTAAATATGAGATTTAGCAAATTGGTTTTTAATACATATAGTGGGAAATAGGAATGAGATATTCAAATTTAAAGTTATTGGCATTTGAAGTGCATCTTTAAGTTGTATAGTATTTGGAATAATGTAGGGTTTAAATTAAAATGTTGATTAAGTGGGAATTCAAAGAGGGTTGGTTTTACTTAGTGGACAAGTAAAAAGGTTGTACAATCATTAATTAAATAAGATAATATAAGCAGACAAGATGTAGATCAAGAGGGTATGGGTCATTGGAAAGAAGAAAAGAGGCAATCAAAAGGGAAAGCTAAGAAGAATGGAATCATCAAAATCGGATACTCTGCAATCATCAAAGCAGCATTTGGTTGTTGTGGCCTTATAGAGCCCTATCTTTGACCCATATGGTAACTTGGAATGCAAAAGTGAACAAAGTTATTCCTCCCTCCACATTGTTTAAGCATTTCCTCCTTGTTATAAAATAAAATATTTTGTCCCGAAATAGGTGGCTGAGAGCAGGTAAAGCATGATTCTCGTATCAAAAAAGTCATGAATTCAATTTTTACTAGCATCCTATTAGTTGAGACTGTTGTACAAGATCTTCACAGTACAATTTACTTCTCATGTTTGATCTATAGGCTATTACACATGGATGGAGTTTTTAATTGACCAAATGTGTTGCAAATGGGGTCTCTGGCCTCGGCAACCATGGTTACCGACAAATTTAGATCGTTGAATTATTTGAAGTTATGATTGATTGTCAAAGGTGTCTCGTAACTTTTTGACGTTTATTATAACACGTGTCGGCACTTATGTGGGAGAGTTTCATCAGTCTTCGTCAATGGTGAGTGTTATTTTCAACGTACACGTATGTCGATGATTTTGAAAATTAAATTTATCATCATTCAAAAATTGACGTTTAAATCTTATTAGAATTTTTCAAATTTTAAGAGTGAATGACACATAACAAAAAATAGTAATTAAAATTTTAATAGTGTAAATTAATACTATATCTTATACGGTTATTCCACGCATTACAAATCAAAATTTACTCGCATTAACACTATACTAATTCACATTATAAACTTGTAACTACTTACAAATCAAAGCTAACCCACATTGAAATGGGTTAGAGTGGAATAAATAATCCTTAGCTTAATCCAAATCTTGTCCATTAGCACATTGGATATCTAAAAACATAATAAATGTGAATGGAGGTTATAACTCCCATTTATGTCCGTTTTTTCCGTTAAAATTTTTTGTACATTATGTTATAAAAGTTGTACTACATAATATTTTGGACAAATATACCCCTACCGTTATAACTTCCGTTATCTTTTTCACCATTGTTACTATGCACATGCATCCACCATATATTTTCTTATCTTCTTCTTCAATAATAATAATAATAATATATACTCATTAAATATTAGAGTTGTAGGTTAGTTATTTTTTTTAAATATAAATATCTAATTATACATAATTTATTATTATTATTATTATTATTATTATTATTTACTATATTAAAATTTAAATAAATTTAAAATTTAATCCAAAATACTAATATTGGGCACATATTTTTTTGCGCATCGCGCATAAGAAAAACTAGTAATATAGATAAACGGTGTAAAATGTTGTGTGAGATGAGCAAAGACAAATTATACCATGGATCAAAGTTTATATTGCATTGTATTCTGGTCCAAAAACAAGTTTTAGACTCTGTATCTGTAGTTTACGCATTCTGTACTTATAGTTGACAGTTTCTGTACATGTAGCTATCAAATTATTTATTTACATGTACAGAAAAGATTAATTATTGTAAGTACAAAATGTGTTAACTAAATGCACAAAATTTTTGTATCAAAATTTACAATGTAATATGAATCTTCGTACATTATATAACAATTGATGAACAAAGGAGCAAAAACACTACCTCTGAAATATCAATGGATTCGATTAAAAGATTGAAACACAAAAAGAACATACCCACAGAGAGAGAATTAGATCGCCTTGAGATTGGTGTCACCATCAGTTGGACAAACGGGACGACCAAACCCTCCGCTTTCCAAAAGATGCTCTCTATCAACAATATTTGATTATGAATCTTACCTAGCTTCAGTTTACCCAAACCTCCCCTACCCACCCCACCTAAATTAGTTTAGTTAATAAATTGACACAATAATATAATATAGGTACAATATATAAGATTAAACACAATCATTAAAATTAACCAATTAAAATTTTGAATACGAATATGGATATGATATTTGAACAGATTATTGACATGATAAATAGACAAGATAACATGTTTAAATGAGATTTTCTGAAAAATTCTTTGAAAAAGTTACACTTTAATCCCATAAAATAGAATAAATATTCAACTCATAACATACCATGATATTCATAAAAGTATAAATTAACATCCAAAAATCATAGTTAACACGTTAATCTTTACAAGTAGTTAAATTGATTTCTAACAAGTACAACAAGTTGACCCTTAAGACACAAAAGTTAACGAGTTTTAATGTGTCAAATATTAAATGATATGGAATATATTAAAGCTAAATATGAACGCTCTTTTATTCTTATCATGTATGTTATTATACACTATATATATAAGACTCTAAACCTACACATCACCAGTAAAGAGATTGTAGTATTGATTATTGAACATGTTCAATTCAATTATATAGATTTAGATTTTTAATTACTTACAATGAAACACATCTTTGAATTGTAATAACGGGCTGTTGGTGTATTAATTAGATGGTCCGTTAAACAACACGTACGAGAAAGGCCAAGTGAAGAAGATATTTGGGAGTCAACTCAAACAAGTTTTAAGTTCAACTCTCCGTGAAAGTTATCTAATAGTCGTTCTTCTTAGTTTGAAATCTTCTTATTATCTTTTATCAATTAAGGTGACAATGTAAATTAATAGCTGTGATTATTTTTTCCTTTTGTAAATAAAAGAAATTTGGAGTGGCCTAATGAATTGAAATTGTACCTAAGCAATAAATGAAGAGCTGTAATGGATTTGTTTTATTATAAAGTAGAAGAGTCTGGGATTTGATTAATCATGGAAACAAGGCTTGACCTACTTACCCCCACTGCACTGCACGTACGCAAAAAATTAATTAATCACAGCCTTTTAGAGACAAGAACATTTGCACTACTCCCGGCCATCATCTTCCTCCTATTCACGCTTGTCCTCGTACTACTAATATCATATCATTTCAATGATGATGTTAATGCGGCTCCTTGGATTTGGTGGGACCCTTAGCTCCCACTTGTTGACCAGTTTAATTTCCAAACATTACTATACAGTATACACTCTCATTTGCTTCATCATATCATTCATGCTAACTATCAATAATGACTAATATAATCTTATATATAGTACGTAAATTTGATTGTCATTAATTATAACACTGTGAAACGTATTTTAGAATATTTTTAAAACTAGCCAGCATGAGCAACTTAGTTGATCACAAGAGTAAAATTTTGAAACAATGACTCAGAATCGAGTCTCACTAACAACACCGTAGGAGCAACTTCACGTGAGGAGTTGGGGATTCAACGTTTTTGGAACAACAACAATGTTTTTAAAACTAAAACTAGTATAAAAATCTAGCTAGTCATTAAATTTTATCAACGTATTGTGTTTATATATTTCTGTTTCTGCATATTTAGTGAAAGATATATGATAAAATATTGAGAATGGGGTTAGCCTAACCTAGAGTAAGGAAGAAGACCATGGTCAATAATAACTTTGGGCTGGTGAAAGGCCACACACGCTGTTTCATATTTGGACAAAAATCAGCTGGTAAGAGTGAAAGTTGGCAAATTATGGTTCACTCATAGTGCCATGTGCAGTGTAACATAATAAAAAGTATATTTCTAATAGAGTAAACGTACATTATTTGTTACGGAAGGTACATTATACAAAATAACATACTTTTAATACTTAAGTATTTTTTTTGAATAAAATATACATTTTTAATATACTAAAGTATATATTATTTGTGTATTAAATGTACATTATTTGACAATATAGTCTATGGACCATGATTGGTGAAAGTTGAAGTGCCTATTAAATATTATATTCTCTCACTTTTAAAGGTGAATCATATCATCATTTAATTTAATCACCTTTTCAATTCAACATTTGTCACCCTCTCATATCATATAAAAATTATTCTTTTAATTAATAAAAATAATAAACATAAAAACATAAAACTACATAAAATTATTTTTTTTTAAATTAAAAAAAAATTTAAATATATATTTTAAAATATTTAAATATATTTTTAAAATTAAATAATAATTTATTTTGAATTTATACCATACAAATAATAATACATTTACGTATACTATTAAAAGAAAAGTGGGCCACATGATAAGGCTAACCCCATCTATGTAAGTTTCTCAAGTGAGGTGAAAAAATATCATTTAATTTTTTTGATTGATGATATGAATTGCAAGCTTGCAACCGTACAAAAGGTTGTCGCATGCATAAGCCTTTTGTGCTTTTTTTAAAAAAAATAATTTTATTTTTGTTTGTTGGCTGTTTTTTTTTTTTTAATGTGATGTGAAAGTGAAACTACATTTGAAAGTGAGAGAATATTGTATAGATGTATAGAAAATAGTGAATGAATTGCAAAGTTGATGATATGGATCGGAAGTAGAGTTTGCTTTTAAAACTGAGAGAGTATTGTAGTGGTAAAGATTTTTTTAGAGGTATATGTCACATATATATGATTGAAATCCTACCCATATCAAGGGTGGGTATAGCCTTATTACCTAACAAGGGTGAAATCCCACCAAAGAATAGATGATACCCGTGAATATATGTCTGTGTATGTATATAATGTTATTGTATGTAATGGTAGTAAGAACATCCTTATCAATTGAGTTATTTCACGGATTTTTAGGAGTTATTGTAAGTGTGATTAGGAAAGAGAAAATTGGATGAGAGGAAAAAATAAATAAAATAAATATAATTTTAAAAAAAAATAAATAAATAAAGTAGTGTGACCAATCATTAAATTTCTTTTTTCTTGGAAATCTTAAATAACCTCATTCTTGCAAGGAGCACCCCAATCTTCTCTCTCTTATCTTCTCTCCCCTCCATGTGGCTTTCATTCCCTAAAATACTGTGAAATAACCACTGATGTGGTTGCTCTAACGTCAAGTACGTGGATTTATTGAGGCCAACCTAACATTGTAGTTGGCTAGGATAACCCACTGGTTTGATCTAATGGACCTAGTTTATTAAAATTTTAAATTAATATATTTTTAAGTTTTTTATTTTTTTTTTAAAAATATTGTATACTTTTAAAATTTTCAAATTGTACTATGTTATTTGTATATTTATAAAATTAAAATTTATACGTTTAAAACTAAAAAATTACAATTTTAAAAATTAAAAGTTAAAAAAGTAGAACTAGACTAATCAGTAATCAGGATTACATGGATGGATTACCTATTAAGAGTCCACAACCACATTTTACAACTAGCATATATAGATCATGTTCCACCTACATTGTCATATATGTCTATTACGGTGTTTTCAACGGATATAATCATTAATAAATATAATGTTAATGATTGTACATGAATCCACGTGCCTTGCATGGAAATGAGTTAAGCAAGTAGGCAAACAGCGCATAGAGATTTGAAAAATAAAGGGGAATTTGGGATTAAATTAACACGCTTTGAACTCTACAAATGAACACACAGCAACACAGTCGTCTGGACTTCTATAAAACAATAAAACATTCCTAAAAAGCAACAATAATTCACCAACAACTGCAATGCCACCGGTACTGAATCTTACCTCCTCTATCATCGATGATTCATCGTATATATGTCTCTATAACTTTTTTACTTTTTTTTTTCCTAATTTAAAGGAATCTCCACAATAGAAATCTAAATATGCATTTTGAGTGAAATTAACCTTGTGATCTTAGTCAGTAAACGACTTTGTGATAAAATCTGCCTATCATATCAATTGTAGGATTAAACGTTTACTAGCTAGCTACTATTTGTCTATTTTCTTATACTTAAGTAGTAGTCAGCACCATGGTCCAATTGTATGATTCGAAATTCAGCTCTTCGACCCGTAGTTCAACACAAATATTATTTATAAACAACACTAGATAGACCATGCGTCATATAGATCCGAACGGAAAATGTATTAGACAAGAATCAAACTACTTATAATTTTCAACTAGAATAATCATGCTCCATCTCACTCAACTACCTCTTTTGCGACTATTAATTTTCTTTTTTTGTTTTCTTTAGTACCGGATTTAATTTATTAATTAATTTATTACTGTAGTTTTGAAAACTGATGGATATATATTGTCCCGAGGCGACAATTGGCATTTAGCAGAAGTATTTAATCTGATATATATAAAAAAAAATTGACAGGTGACGATCACAATGAAAATCCTTTGGAACGCAAAATCCCCAGACTGTACGTATACTTGAAGGTGCAGTATATACGTATAGTCTGTTCTTATTACATGTGATTATTTGTAGGGTTTGATCTGTGATTTGTGAAGTGTGAAGCACTGCGAATATTTAAATTGGATCGCTTATAAGTTGTGATTTGTGAAGTGTGAAGCACTGCGAATATTTAAATTGGATCGCTTATAAGTTGTCGTCCTGTGCCCCGTTTCCAATAACCCATTAAACAATACTGAATCCTATCAAAATCTCAACCTTTGCTCTATTCGGGATCGTCTGCTGTAATTTTAATTACTCCCTACATTTTTATCGAAATCAAATCAAATACATATAATAGAGCAGTTGATATATAGTATTGCATCGATTGCATTGCTATTTAGCTTAGGTTGAAATTTTAGGTGTTTAATGTGAATATTTAGTTTCTAAGATATTATCCGTCAGATCGTGATTAATTCCATTGTTGATGATAGAATTAAATTAATCCGGTGACTTGAATTAACAACACTCGATAATTAAAGGAATAATAAGTAAGCTGATAAAGACAAAGCAATAAGGTGGAAAAGACAGGAATATTGTATTAATCAATGTGTAATGGAATTACATACAAAGAGATTGTGATATCCTAACATAGACAAACTATCCAATTTGTATGCCAAGGAAGCCCCTTAACTGCCCCGAGCGGCACCACGCAAATAGGGCAGGCAATTACAGTTGACCAAGTCGCACAGCGGAGGTCATGGTCTTGGGGCGTTGTGCACCGTACCCAAGGCCTAGACCGAGGCCACGACCTTGGCTTTTTTGCCTTTTCTAAAATAAAGTTTTATCGGAATGACCAAAAGTATATAAAAATATAATAGTTTGGGCATAGGGGTGTTAAATGATAAAAATTAAACAATGATTTGTCACTAAATTTGGAATTGTCACAAGCTACAACAATGGACCTCCGCAAGCATTAACTCATTGGTAAATTAATTAAAAAAAATAATTAAAAAGATAAAAATGCCCTTGCCTAAAATAACTTTTTACTGAAAATATAAGATTTTTTTTTTATTTTACGGTTTCGGTACCGGTTGTTGGGCTGGAGAATGTTTAGAAGAAGAAAAAAAATCAAAAAAAAAGTCCAAGTCATCATAGATTACCTATAACTTGTAGTTAACCTGTAAAAATTGCTAGATGAAAAAAAACTAATGGTTTGTGTATCGAAATAGACCTTATGAAAGTTCAAGATACGGCATGAATAATCCAATATAGTTCATGGTGCGGGATGACACTTTAGCCAAAAAAAATTTATAAAAAAAAACACACACACACAAAATCAAGTACTATACTCATTTATACTAATTTCAAAAATATGAACTTCAAAATAAGACACATATTCCAATCAAACATTGCAAACATTTATTTTATTGACAATTATAATCAACCTCTCATATATTATCTTTCATTCATATACTTTGAATTACCGATTTAAATAAACAAATTCAATATTTAATTACATATGCATGAACGTCTCCTACATAATTTTGTATTGATATACTTGAAATAGTTATTTAATAATAAACATTGGGCATTATCTCATTCGCGCAATGGGCGTGAACAACTAGTAATAATATACGAGCCAAAGTTTGGGCCTAGGTCCAGGCCTAAGTCGTGTCTGGACCGGTTAGGGAAATGGGTTGTGCATGAACCTGGTTTTGATCCGATTTTGGATTGGGTCACAGTATTTTTTTTTAATATGAGCTGGATTAGCCCTGTACAAGTTGATCCTGGTCCAAGCTAAGCCCAACCTAGATCCGGTGAAACTCAAGCCCATTTTTTTTGATTGATTCTGGACTAGATCGGTCCTAAAGCGGCCCAGGACCACCTCTAACTTTTACCCTTTTCAAAAAGTATTTAAAAAACACACAATAATTTTTGTTTTTGTTGTTTTTTTTTTTTTATAAAGTTTTTTTTTTGTTGTTTAAAAAAAAAACACAATAATTAAGGAAGTAAAATTGATAGACCCATTCAAATTCAATTGATTAGGCCCAGTCAATTGCCAGATTTTACAAAGTCCATATAGTAAGGATTTTCTGCCCACGTAAGCCCAATATTGGGAGGTTTTTAAGGAAAACCCGGCCCAAGTAAGAAATAAGAAATCTTCGGAATGACAAAAGATATGGGACAAATTATTATGAGTAAAAATAATGTACATTATGGGTTAGAATAATGTATATTACGTTTTAGAATAATATATAATACGTGTTAGGATAATGTATATTATATGTTAAAATAACTAAACATCTGGGGAAATATAATGTACATTATGTTTTAAAATAATGTACATTATGAGTTATTGTTGCAGCTGAGCACATGAAAAAATAAAATTAAGCAAAACGACGTTGTTTTGAGACCGCGATCAACGCAATAACCGTTGAGGATACGTGCAATGATGGATGTTTTATGTTTAATTTGCATGTGGATTACAATTATACATGCAATTTGAGTACTACTGACTCTATTACAATGTAGTATCTGTTTATAACTACTAAACCGGGTGCCACTAGACCACAAGATCTTCTATGTGGGAACTCATCTTATTTAATTGACTTGAATGATGTGATTCATAACTCCTTACACGGATGGAGCTACAGTGGGGGCAGCTCCCCCACTCACCCCACCCCTACTCCATATGTAGCGTTATATGTATACATGTATATATATAGTACATGTTTTAGATATAAATATATAAAAATAAATATAAAAAACAATGGGTTAGCTAGACAATGTGACAGATTCATGTATCTCTTTGTGAAAAGTTGTGAGTTTGACTCTCAAAAGTAACATAGTTTCTTAATTGTGCAAGTTGACTCCACTGAACCTCAAACCCACTCCCATCATCCATATGAGAGTGTTAATAGGGACACCGGATGCCACTAAACCACAAGGTCTTTGACAGAGGTTAGGTTGATTAGTTGGTAGATGTGTGTTTGTGGCTTTGTGCTAAGAAATATTAGAAGTTTAATTCCCTTTATTACTTCAATAATATTTATGATTATATTTCTAAAGTGTTTTTTTAACTATCTCTTTTATTTTAATATTTCGTGCCCACTAAAAGAAATTTTTGGCTCCGTCCCGAACTCATGATTATAAATCATTAATGAGTTGGAGATGATTTGTTCTACTAATGTGTGACTGATTGATAACATGATGATTGATATGCCATTATTAGACAAATGTAAAAATTAAGTGAATTAGTGAATGGTTTGATGCGTAACTTGACAATGAACAATGTTGTCTGCACACATCTTAAAAGCCTCTAAAAAGGAGTTGTGCTTTTTTTTGAGCCTTGGAGCCTGGTCTCAATTCCAAGGGAGTTGAACAAAGTAGCAGATGAGTTAGCTAGAATGTCCAAGAATTATTCCAGAGGCATTCACATCTTGCCTGAACCACCCGAACACCTATGTACTTGGCTAGAAAATGATAGGAGTGGCTGTCCATTGTGGCGTTTTGTGTATAACTCCAATTAGATTTCGTTCTACCATGCGGGTTTCCCCTTCCTAAATAAATAAATAAAAATCAAAAGTTTAACTTAATTATCATTTTGATTATCAAACTAAGTCATGATATTTATTATATAACTATAATTAACAAATTGTATTTTCTTGTGACAAAAGGTGGAATCGCTCATTCCAAGTACCTTCACACCCCAGTCTGACAATTTATGATTGGATAGATTATAGTAACTCAACTGACCAACATAAGCTAAACTTTTGCCTACTATACACAAGGAGCTTCTTTATTTTGAGAAGTTGCTCTCACACTATCATTGGTAAAGACTGAGCCTTAGTTTTTGTGACAAATTTCACCTCTACAACCAATTGAGTTATCCAAACAAATTGTATTTCTTCATTCTCAAATTACAGAAAATTATGAATAATTGAGAGGAGGACCTCTAATTTTTCATGAATAACACCTGTATGAGATCATCTCACGGTCTCAATTCGTGAGACGGATGAAATATTTGATTAATATGTCAAATTTTTAATTAATGGGTCTGATCTTTGACATTACTAATTAAAGATTCAATACGTCTCACGAATTGAAACTTGTGTGACGGTCTTACGCAAGTTTTTTAGATCTTCCATGTTGATGTAATTACTTGGCACTTGTGCAGTAATTAAAATAAATTAGTGCTAAGATAGTTAGTTGTACTAACAATGGCGCGGGCAAAAGCCAAGAGTGTAGCAACAGAAAACGTCCCTGCTTCCTGTTCTTAGACCGACGTCGTTTCGTTGAGGACACCTTTGCCAGTTTGGCAACTTTTTCGTCTGAGAAAGCTCAGCGATCGACAGGGGAGAGAGCAACAATGGTGCATAGCGCTTACGACTCATTCGTGCTTCTCAATGATTGCCCCACGAAGATCGACGCCGTCGCATCGTACGGCTCAAACTTACTCATCGTCTGCTCGGATGGATCGCTCCGCGTGTACGTACCCGAATCCACCGGCCCCGACCGGTCGACCTCAGAGCTTCGCAAGGAACGCTACGTCCTGGAACGGACTGTGAAAGGATTCTCCAAGAAGGCTATGCTGGCAATGGAGGTGATCGGGTCGCGGGAGCTGCTTGTATCGCTCTCCGAGTCCATCGCGTTCCATCGGTTGCCCAATTTGGAGACCCTGGCCGTGATTACGAAGGCAAAAGGGGCGAATGTGTACTCGTGGGACGATAGGAGAGGGTATCTTTGCTTCGCGAGGCAAAAGAGAGTTTGTATTTTCAGACATGACGGTAAAATTGATGCTTCCCGTGAAATTTTAGTGTTTTCATTAACATAAGAAAGTAGCATTTGTCTTTGTAATGTTGAAAATTGCATACTTCAGATATCCTTGAATTCTATAAACAGAAGCTCCCCGAAATTGAAGTCTTATTTCTTCGTTTTATAACGTATTTAGGAGGAAGGGGTTTCGTAGAGGTTAAAGAATTTGGAGTACCAGATACGGTTAAGTCAATGGCTTGGTGCGGTGATAATATTTGCTTGGGAATTAGAAGAGAATACATGATATTGAATACCACAAATGGGGCAATGTCTGAGGTGTTTCCTTCAGGGAGGAGTGCCCCCCCTCTTGTGGTGTCACTTCCATCTGGAGAACTTCTTTTGGGGAAGGTAATTCTTGTTGTTATTACTTCATTTGATACCCCGCCATTTGTGTAGTGATGTGTTGCTTTATTAGTTCTCTGCACATCTATATAAGTATTATAAGTATTACTCTCTAACTTGGAGAGAAATATAAGAAGAGGAAGTACAACAAATGCTTATCCATTAAGATGCTGATTGGTGGAATGATAGGGATGGGGATTATTCTTGTATAAACTGAGATTATATTCCTAACAAATTAGCCTTGCGTGAGAGGCTGTGCTTTTATAGTATTCTATTGCTTAATGTGGTTCTGGTTGTATAATTAATACTTTAACTCAAATTTCAAGCTATATTTAAGTAACATCTTAGTGCCAAATTTCTATGCATGTTTAACATTTTTTGTTTTTACATGTAGATGTAACTGTTACTGCTTTCTTTCTGTAGGATAATATTGGAGTATTTGTTGACCAAAACGGTAAGCTACTTCAGGAAGGCAGGATTTGTTGGTCTGAAGCTCCTGCTGTTGTTGTTATTCAAAAGCCATATGCAATAGGTCTTCAACCAAGACATGTTGAGGTAGCTTGACTTTTAGCCTAGCAAGCACATGCTTTTCTCATTTTAAGTATGGCTAGTAAGTGGAATGCATGCACTTATGCACTTTGATATCTATGTGGATCACAGATACGTTCTCTTCGTGCTCCTTACCCATTGATACAGACAGCTGTCCTCCGAAATGTTCGTCGTCTTGTTCAAAGCAACAATGCTGTAATTGTTGCTCTAGAGAACTCTATTTTTGGACTCTTTCCTGTTCCTTTAGGTGCACAGGTATTTCTCAATCTCTAAATCATTGACATTTGACATGAACTTAACAACTGTTTCTCTCGGTGCAAAGGTGTAAATAATAATGCCTTCATATTCACTTGAGGTTGTATTACATTGCAACTTGTATTTGTGGCTTGGAGTGAGAAACTTCATATCAGGTGGAACTGATTGTAATTAGCCTTGAAAATTGCATTCTGGGAATGTTTCTACTCTTCACTTTTCTTTATTTGGAGGAATATTTTACTAAAATGCACCACAAGGTTAAATATTTAGTAGTCCAACTTTTCTTTGGTAGAGTAACTTTAGCTGGTTATAGTTTCTGTACAACACTTGTGAATCTGATTTCATATTGATGTGAAGACTTCCTCTATCTTTGCTAAATTATGTTCTTTTCTGTTGTTAAATAGAAGGTTCTGAAAATTTTTGTTGCTTTTAGCACATTGAATGTTGTGGTTGAACATGTAAAAGTAGATGTCAAGTATTACTTGAAAAACATGTTATAGGACAGGAAATTTCTAACTAACAGATCCTGGAGGTTGTATGCAATATTGAAGTTGTGAACTGCTTCCTCTTAGAGAGACTAATGAGGCTTTGGAAATCCAGTAATTTTATATTTCATGTGCAGATTGTACAACTAACTGCATCTGGCAACTTTGAGGAGGCCTTGGCTTTGTGCAAATTGCTTCCACCAGAAGATTCCAGCCTTAGAGCTGCAAAGGAACAGTCAATTCATATAAGGTAATTTGCCCTCTTCTTCACTTCTAATTTCCATCCTTCTGCCAGTTTTATTTTTAATTTTCTAGTTTTAACTTTTGGCATTATGCTTATTGACACTTTAGTTTAAGGCTTCAGAACATACAAAAAATCTACATTTCAAATGCTTTTTCAAATTGAAGTAATTTGTACTTTTGTACTCTATTGTACCTGTTTTGTTTTGCTTTCAATTTAAGATGAGTGATAGTAAGCGATCTTCATTACAGATATGCACACTATTTATTTGAAAATGGGAGCTATGAGGAGGCCATGGAACATTTTCTGGCATCTCAAGTAGAAATTACTTATGTTCTTTCTTTATACCCATCCATCATTTTTCCCAAATCTGCAGTAATTCCTGAACCAGAGAAATTTGTGGATATTACTGGGGATTATCCAAACCTTTCCAGAGGTTCCTCTGGCTTGTCGGATGATATGGAATCAAATACTCATGTATTGGAGTCTGTTGAGACAGATATTGAATCCAAAAAAACGAGCCACAATACTTTGATGGCTCTTATTAAGTTTCTGCAGAAAAAAAGATATGGTATTATTGAAAAAGCTACTGCCGAGGGAACTGAAGAGGTTGTTTCAGATGCTGTAGGAGATAGTTTTGTTTCGTATGGGACTAGTCGGTCCAAGAAAACAATCAAGGTAGCTTTTAATTTTATCCTCTTGGGAATTTTGTAATCAACAGTTATTGATATAGTGAATGTATTTGACTCTATATAATGCATGTGTATTACAGCCAAATGAATTTGGTTAAATTTACTATACATTTGTCTCATGAAGGGGTTAATGGCACAGGAACATATTTGCTAACATTTGCCAAAAGATTTAATGGTTTTTTTCCCTCTAGGTTCTAAATACTATAGTTTATTATTATTTTTTTTCCAGATGATTTTGTGCTTATTACATATAGATGCTTATTTTATAGAGTTGGAGCTTATCTGTCATCTGAATCTTATTTAAAAAAGGGAGAATAGGTGTGTATATTTATCAATTTCAGCACCTCTAATGTACTCACCAAGGTTCAGTAGTTTGCCTAATATTTCACATATAATACTAAATTTGGTCTTTTGCTTTAGGGTCTTATTCTAATATCTTTATTGGCTTGTATATTGATATAATGATTGTTAGATTTGACCAATTCCCTTATTGTTTTTTATGTATGTTAATTATAGTATCATTCTTAGTGAGTTATCAATGTATCTAGAAAAGTAATTGATAGTTTACAACAATTAATATATTTTAGTTTTAGTTTGCATCTGTTTGAAATTCTTATACAGTTCCATCTCTTAGGGCCGTACAAATACTCCTATCGGCTCAGTTGCTCGGGATATGGCAGCTATACTGGACACTGCACTTCTACAAGCACTGATTTTAACTGGACAGGCTTCAGCTGCTCTGGATTTGCTGAGAGGTGTCAACTATTGTGATGTAAAGATCTGTGAGGAATTCCTGCTGAAAAGGAGTCAGTATTTCTGTTTGATAGAACTTTACAAAACCAGTGGAATGCATCGTGAAGCACTCAAACTTCTTCATCAATTGGTGGAAGAGTCAACGTCAGACCAAGCACCTGCTGAGCTGTCACAGAAATTCAAGCCTGAGTTGATCATTGAATACCTAAAAGTATGCGTCTCTTTGTGATTGAGATTTTATTTGCTTACTTAAATTTTTTGTTTTCAAATATGGACTCATTTTTAGGTTTTATGAAGCTGCTGGATTGTAGACTCATTAACTTGATGTGTGTTTTTTTTAAAAAAATAATTTTTAATGACTTCATTTTACACTCTTGAGGGATGGAAAAGAGGATTATCCTAGAAGGTGCACAGGATTTCAAGATTATGACGTCTGCTTTATCTGCCTGCGCATCTACTTATTTTTATAAGTGCTTACTTGATCTCCTTGATGTATATGGATTTTCCGTACATGCAAAAATTTAATCTGATTAATCTTTTGGCAGCCTCTGTGTGAGACTGATCCCATGCTTGTTTTGGAGTTCTCAATGGTCGTCCTCGAAAGTTGTCCGATGCAAACTATTGAGCTGTTCTTATCTGGGAACATTCCGGCAGACCTGGTCAATTCATACTTAAAGCAGAATGCTCCTAATTTGCAGGCTACATATTTGGAACTGATGCTTGCAATGAATGAAAATAGCATTTCCGGAAATCTTCAGAATGAAATGGTAAAGAATATTGTTGTTTCTTGTGTCCTTGCTTACTGTTCTTTCCTTTGATTTTTATAGAACCCTCAAGTTAGGTTAGAAACTTGGAATTCTCTCCCTATCCCCATGTGGCCATGTCTAATCCAATATGAAGTGGATGGAGGACAAGAGCAAAAGACTATAAATGGTGTGCAGCATGCATTTATGTTGTTGGGTTAGAAGGTACATGTGAATTTGGAGTTATTGCAAACCATTTCACATAAGCTATTGCTGTTGTTCCAAAATTGGTTTGAAATAACAATTACTAAGAAATGATTTAATAAATAATTACACAATTTCCTAACAATACAATTCTTATCCACCACCCTTTACATATCTCCCCTCCTTCCTTTTAAAAACTTCCCTATCCACTGAAAAATGTATCCTGGCATAAAAGGATTCTTTTGCTGTGAAAAGTCTTTTTTGGAGAATTTGATGATAAAATCTGCTTGAATGAGATGCTTTGAATATGTGAGTGGGCATTTTCCTTTATAACTAACTATCTAAAATATGTGCTAATTAACCCATTACAGGTGCAAATATATCTTTCAGAAGTGCTTGATTGGTATAATGAACTTAATTCTCAGAAGAACTGGGATGAGAAAACTTATTCCCCAACAAGAAAAAAGCTACTGTCTGCTCTGGAGAGTGTCTCTGGGTACAATCCAGATATTTTATTGAAGCGACTTCCTCCAGATGCATTGTATGAGGAACATGCTATGATGTTGGGAAAAATGAATCAACATGAGCTTGCCCTATCCATTTATGTACACAAGGTATTTTTTCAAGTTGATGTGTAGGCTCTCTTTGGAGGAACATAAGGTCCATTAAAGACTAATGACTCTGGATCTTCTTTATTGATAAGTAGTTTAGTATTGCTCACCCCTTTATTATCTAAATGTTTGATCATTCTTCTTGAGAAGTTTATATGCTTTAGTTGTTGAGTAGTGCATCTACTGATCTGCCAAGGACTTCTGATTATTTTCTAAATTTGTTACTGTTATTTGCTCCTTTGATTCATCATTTCCCATGTGTACATTGACATGGGAAAAGGGCTCAAATATTCTTGTTACCCCTACTTTTGTCAGTGTTTAGATGTGGTATGCACTTAAGCCCTCAGTTTCTCACTGTAATTCTTGTTTTGTCTATCATCTATTCTAATTTTTTATACTCTAGCCATGATTGAGTCTTTCTTTAAACATTGCCAGCTTCATGTTCCTGATCTTGCTCTCTCCTATTGTGATCGAGTATATGAGTCTGGAGTTCAGCAACATTCAGTAAAATCTCACGGCAATATATACCTCACACTACTGCAAATCTATTTGAACCCTCGGAAGACTACAAAGAACTATGAAAATAGAATCAATAATCTGGTATCATTACAGAGCCCTGGAATGCCTAGGCTTGGCCCAGGACCTACAACTAAACTCATCAGGGGAAACCGCTCTAAGAAAATTGCAGAAATTGAAGGTGCTGAGGACATTCGGATCAGTCCAAGTGGCACAGATAGTAATAAGAGTGATGGTGATGTGGATGATACTGGTGAGGAAGGAGTTTCTACTATTATGCTTGATCAGGTCCTTGATCTGTTGGGACGAAGGTGGGACCGAATCAATGGAGCTCAGGCCTTGAAACTCTTACCACGGGAGACCAAATTGGAGGTACTAACCATTTTTGTTGGACATGCTCTTATTATTACTGTTATTATTTTTTTAAATGTGAATATGACATCACGTAGAAGCAGTTATTATATGAAATTACCAATTCTGATAGAGTAACATTTTTTGTTTGTTTGTTTGTTTGTTTTTTTTTGTTTTTTTTTTGTTTTTTTGTTTTTTTTTAAAATTATATTTTTCCTGTTTTGAAACAACAATAGATGCCAGCATAACAATGCAAGGAAAGATCTGCACACATTTAAAAATTGGAAACAGAAAAATCAAGCCACAATGAAATCCAAATATCCAATAGGAAAAGCATAACTTTTTTTCTTTTAAGTTCTCTAAAAGTCAAATGAAATTATTAGTAACACTTCCTGTAGCATTTGGGTTAATCAACAATAGACAAACTAGTTAGACATTGGCTGGATCTCCATTTAATAAACTGATTATAATCAATTCATCTTAAATGTTCACAATCTGAGATAGACTTCCCAGGGAAACTGTAAAAAATAAACTCTCTTCAACTTTAACCAAATTTTCTTGTTTAACATGCTAGTCCTAATGCCTTTTGACATTGTATCCTATCTTGAATTTCTTTTGGCATTGTTCCAGAACTTGCTTCCGTTTCTTGGACCTCTTCTGAGAAAATCAAGTGAAGCACATCGAAACTTTTCAGTGATCAGGAGTTTGAGGGAGAGTGAAAACCTACAGGTATTGTTTCATATTTGGAATTATCATTATGGACTTGCTTTGCTTGATGCATAGTATGATGCTCTGTCCAGCTCTGTCTTTTCGGTGTCATTAATAGCTGTCTTTACACTTAGCCAACTCAAAAAAACCTCTTCTCAGGGTTCTGGGGTAAATTCCATCTGGCAGTGCGACAAACATTCCCTCCAATATTGATCTTCTAAACAATGCTTTAGTTCTTAGTTAGTATCCATTTTACTATGAGCAGGTGAAAGATAAGCTCTATGCCCAGAGGAAAGCAGTAGTGAAGATCACCGGTGATAGCATGTGCTCTCTTTGCAACAAGAAGATAGGGACGAGTGTTTTTGCTGTGTATCCAAATGGCAAGACAATCGTACACTTCGTTTGCTTTAAAGATTCGCAGAACATGAAAGCTGTTACAAGGGGCTCTCAGTCGCGCAAGAGATGAGTGCAAAATAGCAACCTTGTATGCTTTGTCTGGTTTAGAGATTTGCAGAACATGAAAGATGTTACAAGGGACAATCTCAGTCGTGCCAGAGATGAGTGCAAAATAGCAACCTTGTTCTCATCATTCTCATGTATTACAGTTGCCATAAGTTTTGTGCAATTTAATGTGTGGTGGTGTGTTGTAAGATTATCTGCAAATGCGATTTTAAATTATTTGCGGTTTTGAAAGGTTGAACCCTAATCCCGAGGGTTTCCTATCATCCTATCATCCCATCTCTAAGGTTTTGTGGTGGAGATAAATCTCAGAATATGCTTCATTAGAGACTCAGAGCTTGTTATACTAGTGTGGTTGGGCAATAATACATTAATACCCTTTGTAATGCGCACATTTTTCTGTACCAAGAGAATTAATTCCATTTGTGATTATGGTTATAATTCAAACTCATTTAATTTTCAATTTTGACGTTCACTTATCTTCTTGATTTTGTTTTTGAAAATAAAAACAACTACCATTAATTAGGAAGATAAAAGTAATGAATACAAGGAATAGAATTCTAAATTCTAAATGGTCGGATAGGTGGAGTATTATAATGTAGAAATAAATGAAAATTATTATAAAAAGGATTTTAATTTTGATATAATTTTCAATCTAAAAGAAAATACATTAAAATATTTGATTTATTGTTATACTTTTTGGGAAAAGGATCAATTCTCTTGGATAATGCAATTGAATCTTATCAATTCTCTCCCAAGTCAATGGATAATGCAATTGAATCTTTTAAGTAAAAAAAAAAAAATGCTCTATTCAAATTCGCTAAATGGGCAAAAACATTTGATTGGGTTCTAATGCAACCTTCATGTTAATACTTAAATGGTGACATGTGTCTTTTTGCTTTTTGTTTTTTCTTTTCTTTTGTTGTTTTTAAAAATATTTTTAATACAATCACTGGCGAGATCTCTCCTTTCATGGATAATTTTGGTTATTCAAAAAAAGACGATCATGACCATTTGAGACAACCATAGTTGTCCAACTGAACAATCTAAAAGGAGATGAAGCCTCCATTTGAAACGAATGCAACAGCCATGGTCTCGTTTCAAATGTTTCAGATATGAACCTCATCTTTGAGTTCCATAATTAGATAACAGTCATGATTGTTCTAGACGGTCATAGACACCTTTTTTAGACAATTGCGGTTGTCATTTGATAGCAGGTAACTGTATTAAAAATAAATTTAAAATTTTAAAAATAAAATGTTCAAAAAAAAAAAACAAAATTTCAAAAAAAAAAAAAAAACACACACACACACACGGGCCAATCATATAGCTTTAACATGCTAAACATGTTGCATTAGAATTGAACATTTTCGCCAATTTAAAAAGTTTGAGTTTAGCTTTTTGTCTTTTAAGAGCTCAATTACACAAAAGCCTTTTTGTTTAATCCTAGTAGGCAATGATGCTGAGTTGTAGTGAATGCGAAGACAGGTAAGGTTGACATCCGGCGACTCTCACTGTCCATCGTCTATCTAACGAAAATGATAAAGGCGGTGATGGTGATTAGCACCACCGGCAAGCCTCGCTTTTCCAAATTCTACGAATCTCAGGTTCACTCCCAACTCCTTCGCTTTCTCTCTCTCTTTTTTCTTGATCGATTTGTAAATATCAGCTATCTAATTTTTTTTTTCTTACATCCATATGATGACTGATTCTAGTCTCCGGAAAAGCAGCAAGAGTTCATTCGTCATGTCTATGCAGGTTTGTCAATTCCTTACTTCTCAGCGTCTCTCGATTTTTTTTTAGTTGTTTTATTTGTTTATTTGTTTTACAGTGCTGAGCAACCGGCCTGGAGATGTAAGCAACTTTGTACAGGGAATTGGATCAGTCTTCGGTTCGGTAATTCATTGTTCATTACCTCCTCAGTTCTAAGTAGTTTTTTTGATTTGTTTATGTTCGCTGTGCTATTTTAATTTTAATAGATGTGTTAATCTTCAAATTGGCTTTGATTCCTACTGCATTTTGGTCTAATTCGTACTGTAATTTGGATTTCAGGATACACAGCTTGTATACAAACACTATGCTACCTTATACTTTGTATTACTATTTGATAATTCTGAGAATGAACTTGCTATGCTTGATCTAATACAAGGTAATAGCTTCATCATTGTCATATTCTCGTACTTTAAGCCTGCCTTCAGAAAACAATGTCAATGATTGGTTATAACTGTTCTTGTAGCATTGAATTTGAAGTTTTATCAGTTTATTTGCTTATTGATTGTATATCTTCTTATGGTACTTTATTGGAAGTTATCTCAGCAGAGAGCTAGGAGGTTGTTTTTGGGGTGGGGAGGTTAATGATAAGGATTTTGCACATTTGCTAGCATTTTCCTTTTGGTGCGAATGACCATACTATTGGCTTTACTTAAAGGAATGTGTTATTATTGCACAAAGAAATTTGACTGCCTGAAAATTTCTGGAAAAAGGGAGCATGTTAGCTTCTGACTCCACATTTGTCTTTGGGTTCTGAAATTCAATTTACTCTGTAAAATTTAGTGCAGCTACTTGATATGGTATTCTACTATTTGCTTGAGCTTGGACTAAACAGATGAATGAGGATTAAGAAGATTATTCTTACTTTATCATGCTTTTCAAACTATTTTCCTTCATCATTGACATGAATTACTTCTCTCCTTTATTTTAAATGCTATGGATTTGATCACTTGTTATCTTCAATGTTAAACTTCAGTTCTTGTGGAGACATTGGACAGATGCTTCAAAAATGTTTGTGAGCTTGACATCATATTTAATTATAGCAAGGTTAAGTATTTTCAGTATGTTTTTTATTTCCTAATTTTTAAACTTCATGCCTTCATCCTACTTACATTGGTTCAGACATTGGATATGAAATAATTTTCTTTGTTCCACCTGGAGTAATGTTAGTCAAATTGCTTTATTTGAGGTGATGCCAAAAAGAATCCGTTGTGTTGAGAGTTCTAATCTCTGAATTATCTAGTAACTAGGCTAAAAGTCTTACTACTGTATTAAGAAATGATAATCACTTGTGATACAAATAATTATGTATGGCAAATTGGATATCATTTCTTCCAGCAGACCATTCAAAGCTGCTTAGCCAATCAAATGCTGGGTTCGGAATGTAAAGTAGCAGTACCTGAAAATTCGACTAAGTATTATCATTGCTGACTAATGTGATCCTTTATGTAGTTAAAGGTTCTGCTATTCCTTTTTGTGTGGATAATGCCGTACGATCTGTTATTAGATTTTTGCAAAATACATCCAACAATTTGTGATGCATATAATGTCATTTCATAGAATTGTAATTTCATAGAACTTGTGCATTTGCTGAATTGCACAAATGACGTTAAGATTTTGTGTAATACTGTAATAAGAGTCACAATCACAGAAGTTATCGGTGTTACTATCATAAACAAGCGTTTTGGGAAATGTTGTAAAGTTCGACAGCGGCATGGGACTTTGAAACAATCAAACAATCTGTGTTTCAAGATCCGGTGGAATCAACAACTGACAATTTCACATGATTTCAGTTGAATATAATTTTGTCTGTACACGTTACAAAAATTAAAAGACAGAGGTCTAGGCTAAGTATCTTGTAGTCTAATAGCATCATTGTTATCATTTTAAACCAAAGGTGAGTCTTAGACTCGTAGATAGATACTATGTATATAGGGTGAGCATGTTATTTTAAATTCGGAGTACTTTATGGAGTAATTATTTGGCTAGTTTTTTTTTTTTTTTTTTTTTTTTAATATTTTAATTCAAGATTTTCAATTTTGCTAGACTATATTTTGAAATTGAAATTTGAACTCCATGAACCTACCTTCAGCCTTTAGGCCCATGAAGATATATATTGAGTCTACATAGCTTCAAAGTTCACACTGAAGTGTGTCTTTTATGCACAAAGAGCCCAACTTCAAACTAAATTGATAGAGCTCATCTTGATAATATATTGTTTAAGAAGGAATTTTTTATTGTTATTTTTATGAGCTTTGTGGTTTGTGATAGGAGTGTGAATGAGCAGAGTGTCTCGCGAACTGCTCGGTCAAAGCTCGGCTCGAGCTCGAGCGGCTCGTTTAACAATCGAGCTGAGCTCGAACTCTAATATCGTAGGTTCGTGGCTCGACGAGCAGCTCGCGAGCCATATATATAATAAAATATTATTATTATTATTATTATTATTATTATTATTATTATATATAATAATGGTGGCACCCGGTGTCCCGTTTAACACTCCCACATGGATGATGGGAGTGGGTTCGAGCCTCAGTGGAGGCAACTGTTGACTCTTTGTGCTTCAGTTGGTTGAGAAAGTAGCAATGAACAGATACTACATTATAACAGAGTTAGTAGTACTCAAAAAAAAATATTATTATTATTATATATATAATAAAATATTATATATATATATATATATATATATATATATATATATATATATATATATATATATATATACNGAGTTAGTAGTACTCAAAAAAAAATATTATTATTATTATATATATAATAAAATATTATATATATATATATATATATATATATATATATATATATATATATATATATATATATGTACTCAAAAAAATTATTATTATTATATATATATATAATAAAATATTTTATAGGTCTTGTGTGCGGTCATGTGGCCTGTTCTACACCATTAGATTATTTAATCCAACGCATCAGGTTGATCCAAAATAAAAAAGAGCGCTGAACATTATTAACACGAAAGAGAGGTATACTTGTCAGTTTACTACGATTCAAGACCCCATTGAACTCACCACGACATGCTCGTTCACGATTCCAAGGCGCTCTATTAACCGCGAAGCTTTCCAAGCAAGACACTCCAACAGAGGAACGAGAATGGAGTAATTCGCAATAGTCTGTGCATTATCAACATTAATCTGGTTCATATTTGAGATAATATTGGTATAATTCGCAATAGTTTGTGTATTTGGTGTGTGGTGGTTAAGTGGTGTGTTTTAATCTGAGAACTGGTGCATTTTATAACGTATAATGGTGTGTTTTAATTTTGTTGGTGCATTTGAATTGAGTGGTGTATTTCGGTATGGTGGGAAATGGTGTGTTTTAATTTGTTCAGTGGTGCATTTTATAACGTAGAATGGTGTGTTTTAATACACATGGTGGTGAATTTTACGGGTATTTGCATTTCGTGTGTGGTGGTTAAGTGGTGTGTTTTAATCTGAGAACTGGTGCATTTTATAACGTATAATGGTGTGTTTTAATTTTGTTGGTGCATTTGAATTGAGTGGTGTATTTCGGTATGGTGGGAAATGGTGTGTTTTAATTTGTTCAGTGGTGCATTTTATAACGTAGAATGGTGTGTTTTAATACACATGGTGGTGAATTTTACGGGTATTTGCATTTCGTGTGTGGTGGTTAAGTGGTGTGTTTTAATCTGAGAACTGGTGTATTTTATAACGTATAATGGTGTGTTTTGATTTTGTTGGTGCATTTGAATTGAGTAGTGTATTTCGGTATGGTGGAGAATGGTGTGTTTTAATTTGTTCAGTGGTGCATTTTATAACGTAGAATGGTGTGTTTTAATAATACGTTTGTTGGTGCATTCTGTATCCTAACATTACCTTCCCCACTTACAATTACCATAAATCCCCAACTTAAGTTACGCGAATTAAACTTCCTAAATCCTAATATATCACAACCACCGTCTAATCAACACAATCGAATGGCGCACGCTTGGCCACACGACCGCACCTAACAACACAGCCACATTTGATTAATATTCTATATATATAATATTAAAATTTATAAAATCAAAATTTGAAATACTAAAAATTTAAAATCAAACAAATTAAATTCGAGCTCAAAATTGAACTCGAGCTTGAACAAATTGCTTGCGAGCAGCTCGAAAATTACCGAGCTCGAGCTCAAGCATCAGTTCTCAGGCTCGATCAAGCTCGAGCCACCCAAGACTCGAGCTCGGCTCGTTTACACCCCTAGTTTGTGATTGTCAAAAACTCAGCTGCTCTAATCGGGTTTGATCAAGATTGGATTATTCTCGAGCTATAAGATGTGGTGCAGTATGTAAAAATAATGACAATAACAACAGGAGAAAACAATTCATTAAATATGCTATGTATACAGGTTGTAGACAAGAGGTCCCATGGTCTAGTGGTCAGGACATTGGACTCTGAATCCAGTAACCCGAGTTCAAATCTCGGTGGGACCTTTCTTTTTAATATTTTCGGTTTTCAACCTCTGTTGCCTACGGCCATTTGTTGATCGAGCAAATATTTCTTGTTTTCAGAATTTGATTAGTTTGGATCGATTTTGAACGAGTGCAATCTCAGGGGTAGAAAGAGTTTTAATACAGAGTACAAATCTCAGGGGTTTTCAGAATTTGATTAGTTTGGATCGATTTTGAACGAGTGCAATCTCAGGGGTAGAAAGAGTTTTAATACAGAGTACAAATCTCAGGGGTAGAAAGAGTTTTAATACAGAGTACATTATTATTAGGGAAAATGACACTTTTTCCTCCTATGTTATGTGCATATAGCACTTTTCTCCCCTGTATTATTAAAGTGGCAGTTTTTCCCCCTGAAATGTTAAATTGACATTGTTGCTCTTAAAAATAATTATTTCATTCATTTTTCTTCTCCAACAAATTATTACTTAGATGTAAGGATGATCATGATTCGGTTCGAACCTAACCAAACACTGTAGCAATCATACCGAAATAATATGGACGATTCTGGTTACGATTCAGAACCGAAAAAATAAAATTAAATAATTGTTGAACCGTAAACCGGAACTTAACCACAATCATATATAGTGAAAATGACCAAACACTTATTTTGATAAATCGGTACGGTTCGGTTCCAATTTCGATTTTGAACCGCCAATCAAAATTTATTTATTTATTATTTATTTTTATAATGTTATTACTTATTTAAAAATAGTCTAAATTCAAAAATTATTTTATTTTATTTTTTTCGGTGCTGAATCGTAACCGTAACCGTCTATACTATTTAAGTTCAATTGCTACAGTGTTCGATTAGGTTCATATCGAACCGTGATCTTCCATACATATTAGTAATAATTGGTTGGAGAATAAAAATAAATGAAATAGTTATTTTTAAGGGCAAAAATGTCAATTTAACATTACAGGGGATAAAACTACCACTTTTAAAATAACTGAGGAGAAAAAATTACCACTTTAATAACACAGGGGGAAAAGTGCTATATGCACATAACATAGGGAGAAAAAGTGTTATTTTCCCTTATTATTAATAGTTGTATTGTAATTTTGTTGGTCGAGCAACTCTTTCTTGTTGCTTTGGAGTTTGGATTGATTTTGAATCAGTGCAATATGCAATCTCAGGGGTACAAAGAATTTTAATACGGAGTAAATTATTAGTATTAGTTGTATTGTAATTTTAGTGATTGTCAATCATTTTTATGTAATAATATCAAGAAAAATTATAAATATTCATGATATTCCTCTATTGTCTAAAGAGAGAATATATTGTTGACTATGGTACACTTTATATTGTGGATCTTGTCCAAAATAATATCATTTAACTTTTATTTAAAAAGTTTAATTCTAACATTGTTCTAAGTTCATAATGTGTAAACGATAGATAAATTAACTTAAAAGTTAAGAGCATGTTTGGTTGGATGAAAAGTTTCTAAGGAAAAAATGGAATTTTTCTTTGTTTGATTCATGGAAAACTTTTTCCATAATGTTTTTCTTAGTTTTGAGGAAAAAATTTCCTTGGGTGAGAGTGGTATTTTGTTTTCCATGGAGGTGAGGGTGGTATTTTGTTTTTCATTGAAATTGGAAAGAAAGTATCAGATGGTTGGACTGGCACATTTATTATTCCTTACAACTGGCACATTTATTATTCCTATTATTCCTTACAATTGCGACGCCAACCAAACGGAATCAATATTCCCAGTAATTTTTTCAATTAAATTTCAATTCCATTTTCCATCAAATATTTTCCGCAAACCAAAAGCTAGTGTTTGACATATAATCATAACTATTATATAGTTTTAAGAGATATTTGGTTAAAAATTAATAATTTTTTATTATAAACTTAGTGTATTAATTTTATAAACCTGATTATGTACTTTTAGTACAACGTTGCCACAAAAGACATTATTTAAGTTACAAAATAGCATCGTTCTAAATAAAATCAACCTTGCACGATAGATCTTGGAACAATATAACGATTATAAATATTGATATCAACATGAAATCATGCTTGCTTTTTCATATTTCACCATAGCACAAATAAAACTGTCATTCAACTGTGGTTTCTAACAAATTGTAGGTGCTTGTTTCAATGTAAATAATTACAAATTAATTAGAAAACCATTGACAAGGGAAAAAAATAGAATTCTAGTCATTCTTTAAAAAAACAAAAAAACAAAACAAAAAAAAAACATCTATTGTTCTGTGAGAGAATATAACTTGCAGTTCAATATTGATGAACATGAAAATTTTCATATTTCACCCCCATAGCACAAACCAATCTACCATTCAATTGTGATTTTCTCAATCCCCTAAAATAACATATTCATTTCTATAATTTTGATCATCGATCATTTGTAGAAAATAACTGTCATTCATCAGTCATCAATTTTACAATTTTCTTTTCTTCGATTGACCGGCAGAGTTGAAAAAGCGCACCAGAGATTCTACCATAAGGGAAATATCACATCCAAGCATCCAACCATCTTCTGAAAGTCATAATGTATCATTCTTGCGGTTGAAAATAGCTTTACCAATTGCCATAAGAACATTATTTATTTATATATTTACTTTCGAATAGGATATATATATATATATATATATATATATATATATATATATATATATATATATATATATATATATAGAGAGAGAGAGAGAGAGAGAGAGAGAGAGAGGGGCTTGCGTTCAAGTGAAAAGTGAGAAGGTGCAAACTACTACAGAATGCATACAATTTAATATTTCAGGCACACAATCATCTTGGAGTAGAGTAGATTGTGTGCATTCGTGTAGATTCTCACATTCTCAACTAAGGGGTGGCTCTCATTTGAAAGCAATGTATATATATTGTCTGTTCATGGATATTATGCCCACAACTGAGAGATATCCATCCACGAGGCCACAACCAAAATGTTGGTTTTCCTTGTCAAGATAATGTGCAATCAAACAGTTTGAAATAAATACAACTTCTAAGTTGTTTCAATGTGCTTATGTTTATATCATATTGTCATAGAATGTAGAGGGAGAACACCAAATTCAAGAGCACGGAAACTGTAATACTTCCTTCCAAAGCAAACATATTGCATGACAATATCTAGAAGGGAATCAGAGTGCTATAATCTCATCAATGGAATGAAGGTTTTTGATCCCTCCAGCACATACAGTGTTTCAGCAGAGAAATTGAACGAGAAAGGTGCAAAGAAATGAAACCTGGGAGCTCATTTCGATTTTTTCCCCTGCTTCTTCTTGATCACTTCATCAATGTACATTATTCCTTTCCCTTTGTACACTTCAGGGGGCTTACAGCTTCTAATTGCTGCAGCAAACTGATGCGTTCGTTGCTTGTCGATCCCAGTGCAGCAGATCACATTGGGTTTGAAGCAGAATACGCGAACTGCAGGAGGAACAGTCAGCTCAACCTCATGACTGTAACCCAGTTTGAGGTACAATAAACGGCCCTCAAATTCTGCTCGTGCTTTGAAACCAACTCCAACAATCTTGAGAAAGCGAAAGAATTTAGCTTCCATTGCTACTGCATTCATCAATCATTCTAAGACTTCAAAATCATAATCCGCTACTTCAAACAGCAGCTAAACACCACACCAAGATTGCAACCTTTGCTTTGTAATAACTAAGAGAAAAAGTCCAATTAAACATTTCTAGATTAAAAAAATAAGAAATCGACGATCTTAGAAACGTTAAACACATCTTACAGGCATTTCATCGAACACATATCCGGCACCTCAATTGTACTAGAGAGATATTAAACATTCTTTGGTAACAGAGAGAAATTACAAGTGCAGACATAATTCTTCGTTAAGGATATGAAAAACATAAGAAATGTTTGGCAGAAATTAGCTCAAATGAAGAAGCAAAAATCATACCTTATGATACCGCCCGCTGTTGTTCTGAGTGAACAAGAGGAATGCTGTTGTGGTTAGGGATGGCAGCAAGACGGGCCAGGGGCGGGGAGTGGGATCCAGTCCCTGTCCCCGAATTGAAACCCCATTCCCCGTCCCCGTTTTTAATGAAAACATAGTTAAAATACATAAATAGATTAACCTGGTATTAACATTTGCAATTCCTAGAATGCATAATTAATAGAATAGAACAAGGTTTAGGGGTCGTTTGCTAACTTGGAAAAATGGAGAAGGAAGAATAGAAAATGGAAAACTTGTTTACTAAAACCAATTCTCCAAATCAATTCTCCATCTCCTTTCTTCCATTTCTATACAATTTTGGAGAGAACCAAAATTGAATTCTCCATTCTTCCAAATGGAAAACACACGGGTGAACAGTGCAATTCATGCCCAGAGGTCCCGGGATCGAATCTTGCTGGGAGCAGCTTTCTTCAGCAAATTCCTTTTGTCTCTTGTCTCTTGTCTCTTGCGCTATTCTTACCCCAAGGTCCCAGGTTCGAATCCTGGTGGGAGGAATTCCTTGTGTCTCTTCACTTTTGCGCTAATTCCTTTTTCTTTTTTCCTTTTTATTCCTGGTGGGAGCCGCCACCAGTTTTTGTGTTATTAAATCTCAATTTCTATTGTACTGAGGCTTCAGATTTTTCATTCTTATTATTACTACTATTATTATTAATGTTATTATTATTATTATTAAATTTCTATTATTATAATTATTATTATTGTTATTGTTATTATTATTATTAAATTCTTATTATTGTTGTTATTATTATTATTACAATTAAAATTCTTATTATTGACCACTCATAGTCCTTCGATTTTCAAATTGTTACCATCCCTAGTCCAAAGTTAATCACTCATGATCCTTCAACTATCAATTATTATTATTATTATTATTATTATTATTATTATTATTATTATTATTATTATGAAATTCTTATTATTGACCACCTAAGGTCCTTCGACTTTCAAATTGTTATCATCCGTAGTCCAAAGTTAATCACACATGATCCTTCAACTATCAATTATTATTATTATTATTACTAGTGTTTTACCCGTGCGATGCACGGACAAAATTTATGTTACTATAAATTTAAATAGAAAATTTGAAAAATATAAATATTTTAAAATGTACAATATAATAATATATTTGTAATTCCATATATTTGGTTAAGTATCTATTTTCATAGCATATAAAATTTAAATTTAAATTTTGTATAATTAATATAGTCTCTAATTAATCATGTACACATTTAGATAAATTTATAGAAAAAACTTACATAATTAATTTCATTTATTCCTAAGTGTATTTCATATATATTATGATTCCAACAATATGAATAATAACTAAGAAAATTATATTTAAAAAAGATGCAAATTTTAATTTTTGTATTAGTAAAAAAATTTGAACGACCCAGGTTTAATTGTAATTATACAATTATTATTATTATTATTATCCTTTTCCTTTTTTCCTTTTTTCATCCTTTTTATACACATTTTGTTGTTGTTGTTGTTATTATTATTATTATTATTATTGTATTTAATAAAATAAAAAAAATTAGAGAAATGAAAAACTGGAAAAATGGAGAAATGGAAAACTGAAAGGATGGAGAAGGAAAACTAGAAAAATGGAGAAATGAAAAACTCAAAATAGAAAAACAGAGAAATGAAGTAAACGACTACCACATTGTTGGCTTCACCGACTGTTTATAATGTCCATCATCATCATAATTCCTAAACAGAGAATGTCTCAACCTTCTACTGTCACTCCTCACTAATATTAAAGATCCTCAAGCTAAACCAAAATTTGAAATCAAACAGACATCCCACCAAGCATCAACCTGGTATTAACATTCCTAATTCATTAAACTACAATGATAGTCCCCTCTTTGAAGTTTGACAAATACAACATTCCTATATTCAAGCGATAAAGAATCAACCACAGAGGTTAGGTACTTAAGTATAACCACTTTAACCATCACAATTGGTTTCAGTATTTATCATTTATGGGAAATCAATTAATCTGGAAATTCTTCAAAACAAATATATTAAACAGAAGGAAAAAAAAAATACCCGCGAAGCAAGTTGGGATGGCGACGGCGAGCATGGAAGGCTGGGACCGCTGACGGCGACGGGGAGGAGGCTGGGAGTCTGGGACGGCGACAATGCGACAGAGAGGCAGAGAGGGGCGACAGGGCGTGAGGCGTGAAGTAACAGTAATGAACAGACAGAGATGAACTTAGGGTTTTCATCTTTATGTTTTTTTAAAAAAAATTATTTTATAATTTTATATATAAATATAATACATATATAATATAATATTATTCGGAGAATTGGAACGGGGATTGGGTTCGGGTTCGGGGCGGGAATGCCCTCTCAGTCCCCATTCCCGGCAGGAATGAAGAAATTCACCCCGCTTTCGTTCCCGTTCTCCAAAAAAATTTATCGAACTCGTCCTGTCAGGGCAAAAATTGATTTTCCGTGTCAAGATTGGGTTGAATTACCATCCTTAGTTGTGGTTTATTGGAAGTACAATTATACAATGGGCATTGGGTGGGCAATTTACATCATGGACTAAGGTCAAGTACATTGTAGACCATGGTCCAATATACAGAATATGACTTTATAATGTACATAATTCATGTTTATAATACACAAAATTATATAGTTGAGACATAAACGCAATATTTTAAAATAAATATATACAGAACATGTGTATTATGTTATGAATTTATGTGTCTATGTGTCTTCATCTATATAATTCTATACATTATGAATTTCAATTTCATAATGTGTATGTCTATTATGTTAAGTATTTATGTGTTTTCAGTTATATAATTATGTGCATTATAAATATGAATTTTGTACATTATGAAGTCAAATTATGTATATTGAACTAGGGTCCACAATATAATGATTGGCGTTGGGTGCGCTTGGTTCATAAGCTATATGGGTTGCAATTTAAAAAGGCCCAATTCAATTAGAGTCAATTGTTATAAATGGATCATGATCAATCGTTATACCCTGCACCACGGTGCACATAGCAATGTGCACCACGTACGTAAAACGACGTTGTTTTGGTGTTAGTGGACGCGGACGCGAATGACTCCAGGGAATTCATTATCTATAATACACATAATCATTATCTATAATACACAGAATGTTTGCCCAAAATACACAGAATATTGACACACAATACACAGAACTCATCCTCCTAACATTCGAATGCACAAATACCTCACAACCTGTGTTAATAACATGAATACACAGAATATTGACACAAAATACACAGAACTCATCCTCCTAAACATTCGAATGCACAAACACATCACAACATGTGTTACTAACATGAATACACATAACGGTTGCCTAGAATACACAGAACGGTTGCCTAGAATACACAGAATGATTGCCTGGAATACACAGAATATTAACATAAATACAAAGACCGGTCGAAACGGGAAACGTGATTTCTAAAAAAACGGATGATTAGTTTACAATGCTCAAAACGACGTCGTTTAGATACGTGATGCACATTGCTATGTGCACCGTGGTGCACGGTATAATTTGCCGATCATGATTCACCTTGAATTGTGAACTCTAATTCAAAAAAACATTCAGATTATATGTCTTCAATTAATATATTATGAGTTTTCAAAAAAAAAATTAATATATTATGTATATTTACCATTTAGTTAATAAATTATGTTAATACAGTTAACATATTATGTATTTATAGTTAATAAATTAGAGTTCATTCTATTGTTAGTTAATGATTTATAGGTATAAATTCACTTTTAGTCATTTTTTATTCAAAATATCATCTTTGGTCATAGTATTATTGTGGCATGATCAATTTTGGTACTCCATTAACAAAACAATTTAATATCGTAAAATATATGAACATTTAGGTCATCAATTATGATTTTTTAAAATAAAAAAATATAGCGGGTCAACTCATTTTGTATTTAAAAAAATCAAAATATCATTGAATTTAATGAAATTTAACGATTTTGTTGATAGAATCATGGAGGACAAAAATAGTCATGCCACAATAATATTATGACAAAATAGAGATGTTCTGAAAAGGGAGGTGAGGGGGGAGACGACGACGTAAGAGATGGGTCATCGAGATTAGGGAAGTAGGAGAGAAAGGACAGTAAGAAAGAAAGGGTGGGGAAAAGTGGAAAAATATAAAAAAGAAGCTGCGGGGAAAGGACTTATATACTGTAGTAGTTTGTAGTGTGTAGTAAATATATAAGAGGTGGGGTGTAGCACTATGGGGGTTACAATATGGAACCACATGACCATTGCCTCAGATCATAACTAATGGATACTAGTTGGTACGACCTAGCAAGCAGTTGCACGTGATATTCAGACTCGACAATCAACATTTGATACGTGATCAATCAGTCCTGACTCCCTAATTATTTTTTTCATAAATTACAATTTATTACTTATTATCACCCATAAATCCCCATTATTGCCCCTTATTACATATCTCTTCTACTATAAAAGGGAAAGTCAAGAACAAGAAAGGGACGACTCCATCTCTTTCGAGAAAACAACAATACAATATGTACAAAATTATCGAAAGATAGTCAATTTTTGGATCAACACCGTCTAAAAAGACCCGTGATTTTTACATTTCGATTTCTAAGTTAAAATTAATGTGTCTACTATTGTCTCTATTTGTTTTTTTTTTTTAAAGTTCTATTTCTCATCTGATCGGTTATATTAGCCCGTCGAGTGACTACCCCCGAGTCACAAAACCAACGTCGTCACTCCCACTGGCCACCCGCATCTCCGATCATTAAGTATGTGAAACATTATAACACCCTCATTTCCATAACCAAAATTTTCTTACAATTTTTTTTTCTCAATTTAAAATTCACTAATGTCATTGCGGAAGCATTAACTAACCAAAAGGAAATGAGCGTTACCGCTACAGTCACATATTTCTCTTATACCAAACGCTAAGACTAAAATTACCACACTAACAAATACCCAAATCCAATCTTAATACAACAAGGAAATATAACTTTACAACCAAATAATCTGTGCGCTATTCTTACACCACAAAAATAGAGTGTACAAACATGATTATTGTATTTGAAAATTAATCAAACTCTCATTATATAAGAGTGCGAGGAGACTTGAACTTTGAGTAGAATAAGATTCAATCTATAACAGTAATCTATATTATATATAAAAGTAATGATAACATCAGAAAACATAATCGATCTAACCAATTTATTAATTGCACTATGTAGTATTCAATATTATAATTTATATCGATCCAAATATTCTTAAAATATTACAACAAAATTCATTCCGTGCAAGGCGTAGGAGAAAATACTAATATCGTCAAATAACAAAATGTATAAACTAGATTGTATTGAAATGTGTATCACAAGGCTATTTGTAGATATATTTATTATAAGGTGATAGAGAAAAGTAAGTAGCTAGATGGGGGCAATGGAGCCCGGATTCTTGGTTGAGGCGTAGGCGAAAGAGAGATGCGACGTGAAAGAAATGTCACTTCACTTTTAAGGCTGACGCTTTAATTTCGTTATTCATGGCTTTCGATGCATTAACGTATGATGCATCATCATCTATCTTAAATTCTCTGTGGTTTTCACCAGGCTGCCTGCTTTTGTGCGTACCATCTTCACTGTGTTTTTAGTAGGCTTTCAATGCATTAACGTATGCATACTTCTCTGTTTTCACTCCTCCAACACCACTTCCTGTAAGCCTAGTCTACTACGCTTTCCCTTTTCCGCTCTATATCTAACCCAAATCCCCATTACTATGCCCCTTCTCTCCTTCTCATTTTTCGTTTCTCGATGTCCTCAAAAGATGAGATTCTCTTGTTCCAAGATCTTTGAACTTTTGAAGATAAGTGAAACTCTTTCGTCCCAAGGTCTCCGAGTGATCGTCTTCTCATTAACTGAGAGTACCAATGTTTGGTGGTCACATTATTGTTAATAATCTACTACGCACAACATGGTTGAAAAAGCTCCTTGAGTGCTCGAGGAGTGCCTAGCCCCTAGGACGTCTAGGTGGAGATTAAGCGGTGCTGAGGTGTATTATTTTATTTTTTATTTTTAAAATTTTTTAAAAGTATTTTCAATTTCATAAAGACTAATAATTATAAAGTATATAATACTTTAATAGTTAATACTAAAATATTAAATATTAACCAAAAAAAATCTAGAGTTTGTACAGTTTAAGATTATTTCGCACAAAATAATGTTGTTTTGAGTGAAATAGCCCATTAAAAAAACAGTAGTTAATTGGTCGACTAGGCGGCCTAGTTGGTGCCTAGGAGGTCTAGTCGGCGCCTAGGAAGCCTAGGCGGTTAGCGCCTAAGCAGCCCAGGCGGTGCGGTGCTTAGTCGACCTAGGTGGAGCTTAGACAGTCGCCTAGCCGGCCAGCGGCCTAGACCACCATTTAATGTGATACACTAGGCAGTCGACCGGCAGCTAGCGCCGCGAGGATTAATCGGCGCCTAGGCAAGATTTTTGCAACACTAATACACAAACCAACTGAACTATTATCGTTCTATATTTAACCCAAATCCCTAGGACGACGTGTTTAGTGTCCACAAGAAGCGATCAATAAGACTCAATCTTGTGTACTTATCCACAATCTACCACCTACTTAATCATTTTTTCATTTCTCGTTGCCCACAAAAGGTGAAACCGCCTCACCTTAAGGCGGCAAGTTCTTGGTGCTCACAAAGAGTCCACTAAAACTTGATCTAATATTCTTGACTATGATCTACCACTCAAAAATCAATTGAAATCTTCTAGTTCTCGTGTTACCTAGTTGACGAATAAAGATTGAGATCTGCCATTTACAAATTAACACACAAAAATTAGGATTTAGTGTCCATGTGATTGTGGGATATGAGAAAGGCCTAAATTTATTTATTGGCCATAAATTACAAAACCCATAGTTGGCACAGTGCACAGGCCAAATCAGACTGGGATTCAGATACCAGATCCAGCACAGAGTACACTGAATACTGAATAGTTCATTAAACCAAAAATCCGTGCAACCAAAGCGATTAATACACAAAATTGACAATTTCAACTTTTTAACATTAAACCCACAATGGACAGCTAGTTTGCAGGGAGAAAGGGACATCCATCCATTAATGCATTCCTATTTTCAAGTGTGCACCAGTACAGAGAAAAAGCTCATTTCTGGTATCAGTACTGGAGTGGGATGACTGAATAGGAAATGGGAAATTGCAAATCCAAAAAGGAAAGATTACAGTCTACAGAAGCAAGTCAGTAGAAATAAATATTATTAAAAAAAAAAAAAAAAAAAAAAAAAAAGAAGAAGCTTGGGTCTTTGTCATAGCCACAGCTGACAGCCCATTGCAGACAGAACCTGAGAGAAAATGACATCTTTTCCCATTCATATTTTTACCAGCCCTGCAAGCAACAAACCTTAATAGAACACCCATGTTTAAACACAATTATAAAGTTGAAACATAGTTAATAGGTAGAGTTTAATGCAAATCAATATCCATAGTAAAAACTAAAACCATATATACACAGTTACACTTGGTTCCCTGTCTTTCAACTTTCAAGAATCAAGACCTTCCCAACCCTGCCCTGAAGAAAAAAGAGGGCAGTAAGAAACTATTCCTACCAAATCTACTGAGCAAATACCACAAAACAAAAAAACAAAACCACAGAGATATAAACATGGGACCTTGATCAATCTTGATAAGTCAAGCTGCAAAGTTAATAACATCTTGGGTTGGTCTAAACTCTAAAGAGATCAAAAATATCAATGTATACTAATCTTTTTGGTCATACTGATTACAGGGAACATCAAATTAAATGACCAAGGTGGGGCTTCAGAGCTTCATGGATGGCTTTCAAAACACAATAATTGGCAAATTCATGGAAGATTTGTGGGTAAATTCTGTGATTGTTGCTTTCTTCATTCAATCAATGCCATGAAGAAACAGTGAGGAGAGGTTCATCGTTCCAGGCCAAGGAGAGAAACCCAGGTGGAGATTCAATCAGCCCATATGAAGCACTGTAACTGTAGTTCCAGAGAAGAATTTTTGCTTGGCTCATTGCGTAATGGCTGAGTGGTAGCGGCTCAAAACCTGCGCTTTCCATCAGGATTTTCCACTGTTCTTTATCTTCAGTGCACTCTCTTTTGGTCTCCTGTTCCGCCGGGCCCACCATCACGGCGATTCTCCGCCCAAGCAACAGCCTCTCCACCTGCAGCCTCTCCGGCGAGTCTCGAGGCATATTCGGATCCAGAGACTCGAAAACTAAGGAGTAGTAATTGAGCGCATTCGTGAACCTCTCCAGGAACCCGACCCGATTCAGGCTCAATTCGTATTCCCCCAACGTTACAACGCTGGGATTCAGCGATTTCGCGAGCTTCAGTGCGGCCTCCACGGTGGCCGTCGTCTCGTCCAATAAATTGTATAGCTGAAGCATGAAATTGACGGCGAGAGCATCATCCGGGTCGACCCGTAAACTGGACTCGTTTAGCTCCGGAATAGGGGTCAGAACCGGATCGAACTCGAAATTCAGATCCAAAACCTTGGCGAAGTCGCGCAAACGGTTCCCGGTTGCTAAAAGCGAGGCCGTCGGAGATTTTCCGAGCACCGGAGCGGGAATGCCGGAAATCCGAATGTATTTGGGTTTTCCGGCGGGTCGGGTTGCCAGGGCCTGTAAAAGAGCCGCCCATTGAATGCCCTGCACGATACCAAAATCAACGATGTGAATCCTCGAAGCTTTCTCGGTAGCTTCTAGAATCGCTTGGTTAGCTGTCAAGTGAGCGAACTTTGAATACGGGCAAGCGTCGTAGAAAGCTTTGTAAGACAGCGCGAACTCTTCTAAGCTCGCTTCTACGCCCATCGGAAACGGAATCGTCGCCGGTTGCCGAGAAAGCCGACTGTAGAGCGCTTCGGAGAAATAGTACGCAACTCGCTCCGTCGGATCTCCGTCCTGGGAAACCGAATCCCTCAGTCGAACCAGCGATTTCGTAGCATTGTCCGGCTCCGACTCCGCCAATCTAGCGCAGTCTACTAACGCTTTAAGTAACGGTTTTGACGATAAATTGTCCGGCGAACTGAAGGAGGTGCCCGCTGCTGCTGCTGCTACGACGTCGTTTCGGTGAGTCGGGCTTGTTTGCTGTGCCGGCGGCGAAGTTGAAGTAGGGGCCCACTCCGACGTTTGAGGTTGTAGAGGGCAAGTATTAATATTATTATTCTTCTGAGCTTCAGAGAAAATGAGATTCGAAGGCGCCGACGAGGCAATACTGAGTCGACTCGGGCCAGCAAACGGATCCGAACCGTAGAGACCGAACTCCGAGCTAGTCTGCCACGCGTCACATCCGGAGTGAAGATTGGAACTCCCCGTGGAATCCCCACCGCCTATCAAACTCTCCATCCACTCATCTGAGTCAAACTCGCCGCCCGCCCCGCCACCGAAATCAGCAAACGGAAACACCCCTCCGCCGTGCTGCTCCAAGCTCGGAAACTGAAACCCCGCCTCCGCACCATCCCCGCCCCCGCCGCCGACCTGAAACGGGTCCGCAAACGCCGCCCCGCCGAGCCCATATCCCAAACTGGGACCACCACTCAACCCCGGATGAGGCGTCTGCCATGGATTCAAGCAAAAAGAGTTCACACCCAGAATCTGTTGCTGCTGCTGCTGTTGTTGCTGCTGTTGTTCTTGCTGCTGCTTCTGCTTGATGACCTGCTGAGCAATCGCCATTAGATTTCCACTGTCCGTACACATATATGCCATTCTACTTCCAGCCAAATCCTTGCTGGGTCTTTGAATGCCAACTTACATTAAGCTTAAAGGCAGCAGAAATTGAAAGAGAGAGAGAGAGAGAGAGAGAGAGAGAGAGAGAGAGAGAGAGAGAGGGGGGGGAGAGTGAGAGTGAGAGTTTTGGTCTGATTTTATGAACCAAAAAAGCTCAGATGTAGGAGGAGAGGAAGACCAGGGTTGATTAAAGTCACTTGCATCGTCACACACTATTTATTATTGCTGAAGCATTATTATTTCTATTTTTATATTTTGGACCTTCTCATTATCTATCTCATCACAATTAATTAAATAAACGAAACTATTTGCAGATATTTGTTAAGGTAACAATTTTTATTTTTGTTTTTCAGGATCAGCACTTCAGCATACACTCCCAATAGGAAAAAGAAAGTTGATTGCAATGATGAAAGAAGAGGGGCATAAGAAATTAAGAACACAACAGGGATTTCAATGGAATTAGTCACACCAAGTTGATCATTTGACCTAAATTTTATAGCATATACTCAAATTATGGTTTATGGTATATGGTCATGTGCAGAAATGGGAGTGGCAAAAATTTTGGAAACAAATCCAAAGCTTAACACAAAAGATTTCAGGTTTTGATCTTTAAAATACACCTACTTTAAAATCTATTAGAGAGTGCTTTGTTACTTTATGATCTTACATGACATTAAAAAAAAATAGTCTTGATGTATGAGATTTGAGATTTAAGAAATTATTTAAAAAAAAAAAAAAAAAAAAAAACCTTCTTCCTATATCACTATAAAAATCTTAAATTTCTAACCACAAAAAAGTGAAGAGCAATTTCAAACTTTTTTTTTTTTAAACTTTTTTGGGAAATGACATTTGTTTTTACCTTTTGTAACTTAAAAAACCATTTGTTGTTATTTTCGACCACCAACAACGATTATCGAAAAATTTAAATAATTTGGTTGCTACATTGCTCTCTTATTAGTCTAAAATTTCAACTATTAAGGTGAAAAGTTATATGTTCTATCATGATAAGTAACTTTCTGACCAACTATTGACTAGATGTTACAATTTCGAATTATTTTTTGACAACCCCGACAATACTCTTGAAAGGTTTAAAAACTATACATTTTCATACACTTTTTAGGTTAGAAAAATTAGATGAGAGTTGATAAGTCTCTAACTGGGTAACTGTGTGTTAGGAATATAGCGGAATAATGCGGAAGCGAATAATCGAAAATTGAGAATTATAGAAGTTAAATAATAGGGACAATATATAAATAACAAATGAATTAATTAAATGGGAAAATATAATAATATATATATTAATCTCTTTAAAAGAGAAAACAAAAGAATATATATATATTATATATGATCACACGTGAGAAAGCAAAGAAGAATTGGAGGAAGAATGAATTCAATATTGATGTACATTGATTACAAAGGAAATGAAAGCTTTTTCAAGGTCAATTTTAATAACCATTTGTCCCACAGCTCCCGTCTTTTTTTTCATAGAGTGTAGTGTCTCTTGGAAAATCACAATGTTATCAGTTATCTGTCTTTCCGGGACAAAGCTGCTCTGCTCAGGGCCAATCACTTGACGAACAATCTCCTTAATTCTATTGGTTAGGACCTTAGTTATTACCTTGTAGGCTACATTGCAGAGACTGATCGGATGAAACTGTGAAGGTTTTACAGGATTTTTGACCTTCGGAATGAGTGCAACAAGTGTATCATTAAGACCTTCTGGGAGAATACCATTTTTCATAAAGTCCTTTGAGAGATTGATAAGCGACTTGCCCACTGTATTACAAGATTTTTGATAGAATCCTGCATGAAAACCGTCTGGTCCCGGGGCTTTGAAGGGAGTCATGTCGAAGAGTGCATTCTTGACCTCATCATTCGTACAATCCTTGTAAATATCTCTCCAAACTTCATTACTAACTCTGGGGAAGAGGTTTGGAAGACTATTGTTTGTCAATGGCCTTTTATCTTCAGAGAACAGTTTAACAAAATATTTTCTTATCATATTCTTCATTTGATCCTGGTCAGTGATCTGCATACCCTCCTCATTGGTCAGGCTGGTACATTTGCATTTCATTAGGGAGACTCTCATGGATGTTGGTTTTGATCACAGTTGGATTCAAATGTTTATGCAATGCATTGAATCTTCTAAACTAGCTGTTATTTGGAACGGAGAACAACTTGAGTGGATTAAACCCGAAAGGGGAATTAGACAGGGAGATTCAATATCCCCATACATCTTTGTTCTGTGCATGGAAAGATTAAGTCATATCATAAAGGAAAATGCTAGAAAAGGAGCTTGGCGGGGAATTAAATTATCCAGGTATGGTCCCACTCTCACCCATCTTTTTTTTTGCTGATGATTTGGTGTTGTTTGCAGAAGCTACAGTTGAACAGGTCAAGGTGGTAAAATCCTGTCTTGATCAGTTTTGTAAGGCCTCGGGTCAAAAGGTCAATCTTCAGAAATCTCAGGTGTTCTTCTCAAACAAAGTTGAGAAGGAGAAAGCTCAGACTATCACCCATGAAATTGGCATAAGAGCTACTGACAACTTTGGAATGTACTTGGGAGTTCTTGCAATCCACAAACGAGTAAACAAGGATTTGTTATCTCAAATCATGAATAGAATAAATGATAGATTGGAAGGATGGAAGGCAAAAATGCTATCCTTTGCTGGTAGACGAGTGCTGGTACAAAGTGTCCTCTCCTCTATACCTTTTTACACCATGCAATCCATGTGGCTCCCGGAAGGGGTTTGCGATGAAATTGAAAAGAAAATTAGATCATTTCTATGGAATGGGGGCAAGAATGAAAACCATTTACATCTTATTAACTGGAAGACTATCACTAAGAGCACTGACAGAGGAGGGCTCGGCATCAAACGAATGAGGGATATGAACAAGGCTTTTATGGCCAAATTAGGTTGGAGACTCATTAAAGAAAAAGAAACACTTTGGGCTTCTATTGTCTCTAAAAAATATAATCACAAGGATGAAGACATAAAGGAGTGGAAGGAAAAACAGGGCTGCTCTAACCTTTGGAAGGGCATCGTCCGTAGTAAGGACTTGATCTATGAAGGCCTGGATATAAGACAAAATGTGAGAAAAGTTCAAACAAATGGTAATTTCTTGGTGGCTAGAGCCTATAAGGCTGCATCGGAGGAAGGGAATACCAATTTAGACAAAGATTGGACTACTATCTGGAAGCTCAAAATTCCCAGTAGAGTCTGTGTTTTCCTCTGGCTCTTAAAACATCGGAAAATTATGACAAATGATGAAAGATTTCGCAGGGGATTCACCATGGATAACACGTGTCACGTTTGTAGGGGAGGGATTGAAGATAGAGAACACGTTTTTAGAACCTGCAAAGTTGCAAAAGAAATCTGGGAAAGAATGATTCCTAAAGAAGAAAGACAAAGGCAAGAGAGCATGTCCTTCGACACTTGGTTTTCGGCCAATATTAACGACAAAGCAGGTGACAAAATGGATACTAACTGGAGGAATACTTTCGCCATCACTATTTGGTGGCTTTGGAAGTGGCGGAATGATATGATCTTTCAAGGAAAAGCCTGGACTATCCAAATGAAAATGGAATGGATCGAAAAACAAAGGCAAGAAATTAAAAGAGTTTTCACCAGAGCCAATATTCCGGGAGGAACCCATGGCCGAAATTGCTCCAAAAATCTGAAGTGGCAGCCCAAAACGAATGCTCAGTACATATTAAACATTGATGGTAGCTTCAAACACAGCGACAACTTAGCTGGAGGTGGCGGAGTCCTAAGAGATAGGAATGGAAACTGGATTGCTGGTTGCGCTCAGAGGTTTCGTGCTACAACAGCCTTGGAAGCCGAATGGAAGGCCTTGACAATGGGAGTGCAGTGGGCCAAAAGCAAGGGATACAGGGATTGTGAAATCCAAACTGATTGCGAGAGGATTGCCAACTCCATAAACGACAACTCCTGGACCAGAAATGGACAAGATCATGCTTTTGACTTTCTTAGGAAGAAGATCATGGAACAGGGGGTTGACAGAGTTGTCCATGTTTATCGTGAGCAGAACCAAGTGGCGGATAGGCTGGCGAAAATCGTGCTTTTTGGAAAGGCCGATTGGATTGAGTTTGATGAACCTCCTCCGTGTTGCTGTAACGCGATTGATCTTGACCAAATTGGTGGTTGTATGCAGCGCTTTGTCTTCTTAAAATCCTAGCTGCTGCAGTGGTATGTTTTTGGGTTCCCCCCCCCCCCCCCCCCCCCCNCCCCCCCCCCCCCCCTCTCGTTCAAAAAAAAAGGAAATGAAAGCTATTTATAATGAAATAAAAGCATAAGATACGGCAATTGCAAGAATGAGAGTGGAAGACAGAGAACGTGCAGGTGAGGCCATTGCATGCGTTGCGACATGGATGAATGGGAGAGATGAACTGCATGAATTTTAGCCACACAAATATTATTTCCTTACAATCTCCACCTTGGATCAAATTCACTGTAGAAATTAACAACTGGAATAATCGACTAAACTCAAGCACTGTTTGAATTTAGCAATTGTAAGAGGCTAAGCAACCAACCACTTGGACGAGTTGGCACAGGAAACAGCCTCAGAATAACAGGATGGATCGCCATCAAACTCCTGTGCAACTAAAAGTGCATAAGCAATCAAGTGGGTTTCATTATCACTAGTAGCATACCTAGCAGGTTTTTTAATTGTCCTCCTAGGACGGTCTTGAGCGATAGAATACTCTCGTTGTTGCTCGACGAGAGGCGCAGTACTAGTAGATGCATCATTTTTAGTATTACCATAGGCCTGAACTCAAACTCCACCTTCTCACCAGTATTCTGCGTATCACTTGTACTGGGAATAACACGATCTTTTCCAGAAGAAAGTAGTGCATTTTCATCAAAAGTGATATCTCGACTTAGAATGATCTTGTGAGAATCAAGAGACCATAGACGATACCCTTTTGACTCAGAAGCATAACCAAGGAAAATGCATTTGACAGCTCTCGGGTTTAATTTACCCGTACTGGAATGAGCATAAGCAGGACATCCAAAAACTCTTAACATAGAGTAGTCAACAAGATTACCTGACCAAACTTCCTCTGGAATTTTGAAACCGAGGGATGAATGTGGAGACCTATTTACCAAATAGGATGCAGTAGAAACGGCCTCGGCCCAAAAGTCATACCGTTTCCATAACCCAGCATTAGAGAGCATACAACGAGCTCTCTCTAACAGAGTCCTGTTCATACGTTTGGCAACACCATTCTGCTGGGGTTTTCCAGGCAAGGTCTTGTGCCTGGCAATTCCTTGTGTTGAACAGAACTTAGTGAAATCTGACTCACAGAACTCCAAGTCATTGTCTGTCCTGAGCTTCTTGACCTTTTTCCCTGTCTGAGTCTCAACTAGAATTTTCCACTTTTTGAAAATAAAAAATGCCTGATTTTTATGTTTCAGGAAATAGACCCAGACTTTACGAGAAAAGTCATCAATAATAGACATAAAATATCTACAGCCTCCCATAGACTGAAATTTAGTCGGTCCCCATAAATCAGAATGTATATATTCCAATACATCTTTGGTACGGTGTGTAGCAATAGAGAAACTAACCCTCTTTTGTTTCCCAAAAACACAATGCTCACAAAATTGTAATTTACCCGTACCTGAACCGAGGAGGCCTTTCTTGCTCATGATATGCATGTCTTTCTCACTCATATGCCCCAGACGCATATGCCATAGTTGAGTGAGATCTGCATCAGACACCGATGAGGATACCGCAACTGAACCTGTCACAGTACTGCCATGCAACACGTACAAGCTTCCAGAATGAGAAGCTTTCATAAGAATAAGAGAGCCTTTAACAACTTTCAGAACTCCACCTTCAGCTATGTACTTGCACCCCAGAGATTCCAAGGCGCCCAATGAAATCAGATTGCGTTTCAAATCAGGAATATACCGAACATTGGTAAGAGTCCTGATAACGTTATCATGAGTTTTAATCTGCACACTTCCAATTCCACTAACCTTGCATTGGGTATCATTACCCATCAAGACAACTCCACCATCAACTGGTTTTAGAGAGACGAACCAGTCTTTGTGAGGACACATGTGGAATGTACAACCAGAGTCCAGAATCCAGTCAGTGTCGCTCCATTTGTCACCGAAGCTAACAGATAACATAACATCGCCTTCTGAATCACTCTCAACAACACTAGCTTTAGCAGACTTCTTCTCTCTCTCTTGCTTGTTCTTTAGTTTGAAGCATTCAGTCACATCATGACCATGCTTCTTGCAGTACTTACAGGAATTGTTGGACTTACGTCCTTTGGACTTGGATCTAGATTTTTTATTGCTACTCTCTGTTTCAACTGAACGACCCCTAACAATCAAGCCTTCACCTTTGTCCTCAGACTTAGTTTCTAAGTCAAATTTTTCTTTGGACAATAGGTTCGACTTAACACTGTCGAAAGTTAGGACATCAAGCAATAGGTTCGACTTAACACTGTCGAAAGTTAGGACATCAAGACTATTACCATACAGCATACTGTCGAAAGTTAGGACATCAAGACTATTACCATACAGCATAATTTCTTTGAAATGCTTGTATGAACTATTACCATACAGCATAATTTCTTTGAAATGCTTGTATGATGTAGGGAGATACAGCATAATTTCTTTGAAATGCTTGTATGATGTAGGGAGAGAAACCATAATTTCTTTGAAATGCTTGTATGATGTAGGGAGAGAAACAAGCAACAAAATAGCACGATCCTCATCGTCAATTACGACATCAATATTTTCCAAGTCCAATAAAATAGAATTGAATTCATCCAAAATATTTTCCAAGTCCAATAAAATAGAATTGAATTCATCCAAATGAGACTGAATTGAAGTACAAATAGAATTGAATTCATCCAAATGAGACTGAATTGAAGTACCTTTAGAATTGAATTCATCCAAATGAGACTGAATTGAAGTACCTTCCGAATTGAATTCATCCAAATGAGACTGAATTGAAGTACCTTCCACCATACGGATTGTGTACAGCCGCTCCTTCAGGCGCAGCGTGGTCGCTAGAGATTTGTCCATGTAGAGCGAATCCAGCTCGGACCATAAACCTGACGCAGTCGTCTCACCTATCACCTCACGTAGAACCGATTTAGACAGGCACAACTGAATGGTTGAACGTGCCTTGTCATCCAAATCTTCCCAAGCTTCATCTGTCATTGTAGCCGGTTTCTTCTTCTTCCCAGCTAGCGCTTTTTTCAAACCGTTCTGGGTTAGAACGGCTTCCATCTGAACCTTCCAGATAGAAAAGCTAATTTTCCCGTCGAACTTCTCGATATCGAACTTGGTAACAGTCGACATCTTTGAAATCTCAATTAAACTGCTCTGATACCACTTGTTAGGAATATAGCGGAATAATGTGGAAGCGAATAATCGAAAATTGAGAATTATAGAAGTTAAATAATAGGGACAATATATAAATAACAAATGAATTAATTAAATGGGAAAATATAATAATATATATATTAATCTCTTTAAAAGAGAAAACAAAAGAATATATATATATATATATTATATATGATCACACGTGAGAAAGCAAAGAAGAATTGGAGGAAGAATGAATTCAATATTGATGTACATTGATTACAAAGGAAATGAAAGCTATTTATAATGAAATAAAAGCATAAGATACGGCAATTGCAAGAATGAGAGTGGAAGACGGAGAACGTGCAGGTGAGGCCATTGCATGCGTTGCGACATGGATGAATGGGAGAGATGCATGAACTGCATGAATTTTAGCCACACAAATATTATTTCCTTACACTGTGTATGACACATATTAATATATTATAATAGTGTCGATAAAGATCGTCAAAACTCGTCTCTTAAATTTCTTTTTACAATAGCATTATAATTGACCTTCTTTTCCATATGTACCCGTCCAAATCGATTTCCCTAACCTTAGACAAAGGGTCTATTAGGAAAGCATGAAAATGACTTCTGAAAAATGAGTCATTTTTCAAAAAACAATTTTCTTCCCCGTGTTTAGCTGCACAACAGAAAACTGTCTTTGTGTATTTGGTTCATTTTCTAGAAAATGAGTATAATTTTATAATTAAACATTTTAAATACTTTATTTATAATATAAAAATATTTATAATAATATTAAAAAATAATATTATTTATATTAAAAAAAAACTGGTTTCCGATATAAACCAAACGTATGGTTTCCACCGGAAACCGTGTTCTAAGTGTGGCAAAAAATGACTTCTGCCAAAATTTGGCAGAAGTCATTTTTGCCAAAATCACTAGATTTTTCCCAATCAACATAAAATGTTTTCCGTTGATTGATTTTCTAATTGCATCCAAGCATTGGAACCCTAAAAAATGATTTCCAGAAATCATTTTTCGAGTTTCCAAACAGAGCCTAAGGTATAATGTAGTCTGTCCAATCACCACCAGTAATGTATGAGTGCACATTAGCGAGAATTGAAGTCAATTATATTATAACTCTATCTCATAGTCACATAAGAATTATTCTCTTTAATTTGTATATTCATTGTATTATTCCTTGTTTGACTAGGACTCTTTATATCCCTAAAAATTGTTCTTTCATGTATATTGTATAATTCAAGTATTCAATAATAATTCATTCTTCTAGATTTATCATTCTCCTCTAATTTGTTGTTTTCATNATAGAATTGAATTCATCCAAATGAGACTGAATTGAAGTACCTTCCACCATACGGATTGTGTACAGCCGCTCCTTCAGGCGCAGCGTGGTCGCTAGAGATTTGTCCATGTAGAGCGAATCCAGCTCGGACCATAAACCTGACGCAGTCGTCTCACCTATCACCTCACGTAGAACCGATTTAGACAGGCACAACTGAATGGTTGAACGTGCCTTGTCATCCAAATCTTCCCAAGCTTCATCTGTCATTGTAGCCGGTTTCTTCTTCTTCCCAGCTAGCGCTTTTTTCAAACCGTTCTGGGTTAGAACGGCTTCCATCTGAACCTTCCAGATAGAAAAGCTAATTTTCCCGTCGAACTTCTCGATATCGAACTTGGTAACAGTCGACATCTTTGAAATCTCAATTAAACTGCTCTGATACCACTTGTTAGGAATATAGCGGAATAATGTGGAAGCGAATAATCGAAAATTGAGAATTATAGAAGTTAAATAATAGGGACAATATATAAATAACAAATGAATTAATTAAATGGGAAAATATAATAATATATATATTAATCTCTTTAAAAGAGAAAACAAAAGAATATATATATATATATATTATATATGATCACACGTGAGAAAGCAAAGAAGAATTGGAGGAAGAATGAATTCAATATTGATGTACATTGATTACAAAGGAAATGAAAGCTATTTATAATGAAATAAAAGCATAAGATACGGCAATTGCAAGAATGAGAGTGGAAGACGGAGAACGTGCAGGTGAGGCCATTGCATGCGTTGCGACATGGATGAATGGGAGAGATGCATGAACTGCATGAATTTTAGCCACACAAATATTATTTCCTTACACTGTGTATGACACATATTAATATATTATAATAGTGTCGATAAAGATCGTCAAAACTCGTCTCTTAAATTTCTTTTTACAATAGCATTATAATTGACCTTCTTTTCCATATGTACCCGTCCAAATCGATTTCCCTAACCTTAGACAAAGGGTCTATTAGGAAAGCATGAAAATGACTTCTGAAAAATGAGTCATTTTTCAAAAAACAATTTTCTTCCCCGTGTTTAGCTGCACAACAGAAAACTGTCTTTGTGTATTTGGTTCATTTTCTAGAAAATGAGTATAATTTTATAATTAAACATTTTAAATACTTTATTTATAATATAAAAATATTTATAATAATATTAAAAAATAATATTATTTATATTAAAAAAAAACTGGTTTCCGATATAAACCAAACGTATGGTTTCCACCGGAAACCGTGTTCTAAGTGTGGCAAAAAATGACTTCTGCCAAAATTTGGCAGAAGTCATTTTTGCCAAAATCACTAGATTTTTCCCAATCAACATAAAATGTTTTCCGTTGATTGATTTTCTAATTGCATCCAAGCATTGGAACCCTAAAAAATGATTTCCAGAAATCATTTTTCGAGTTTCCAAACAGAGCCTAAGGTATAATGTAGTCTGTCCAATCACCACCAGTAATGTATGAGTGCACATTAGCGAGAATTGAAGTCAATTATATTATAACTCTATCTCATAGTCACATAAGAATTATTCTCTTTAATTTGTATATTCATTGTATTATTCCTTGTTTGACTAGGACTCTTTATATCCCTAAAAATTGTTCTTTCATGTATATTGTATAATTCAAGTATTCAATAATAATTCATTCTTCTAGATTTATCATTCTCCTCTAATTTGTTGTTTTCATATGGTATCAGTAGACCTAAAAGATCCATGGCTATTAATCCAACCGCCACTGCTACCGCCGATGACATTGCGCCGCCACTACCATCTTCGATATATCCTCCACATTTCCACAATCCATAATACCCTACAAACAATCCATCACTTTGTATCCATAAAACTTACATCCTCAAATTATTTATTCTAGAAGATCAATCTCGTTCGTTTTCTTTGCGGGCAAGATCTCAGTGGTTACATAGATGGCATATTCTTGTGCCCAGCTTCTTTTATTAAGGTTTTGGATGGATCTTTTGTGGTACATCAAGATGCATCTATTTTGTACATGCTCATCTAATCTCTATCCAATGAGGTTATGTACATTGCAGTGGGTCATACCAAGTCTCGGGCTCTGTGGTTAGCTATTGAAGCTACCTTTGGGTCATCCACTCGGTCACATTACGTTCTTCGGGTCTCCTCAGTCAGTTGCAATCTTTACACCAGGATGCCTCCACTGCCGAGTGAGTATATTGGCAAAACCAAGGTTTTAATTAGACTACTTACTTGAGCTAGCTGACTAATTGGATTAGATGAACATGATCTCTATTTGTTCAAGGGCCTCCGACCTAAGTATTGCACGATGGTTTCATCATTGACTACCAAGAAACCTGTCACCATTGAACAACTCAATGATTACCTCATTGCACATTAGTTTATTTATGTCGATGCTGTCTCTTTAATTTAGATGCTCCTCCAACCCAGCCGTCAGTACTTGTTGCACAACGAGGACCAACCACTGCCTCTCCGCAACAACAAAATTTACTCAACATCGTGGTTGTGGATGTGGCAATAAAGGAGGTCGAGGTCGTGGACGCGACCGGGATTATGTTCCGAAGTGTCAGATCTGTAGCAATCTTGTTCATACTACTCTATAGTGTTACTAGAGATACTCAGTTGGTATAAAAAAAATCTAATTTCCTGGTCTTGTCTTAAGCAAAAGACAGTTGCAAGATCTTCAACAAAAACGGATACAAGGCCATAGCTGATGTCTTAGCAGAAGCCACATGGTTAGTTGCTTTGATTAAAGAGTTTGGTGCTACCTATATGTGTGTAAATCTTGTATTTCATGCACGAACCAGACATGTTGAAATTGACTATTATTTTGTTAATGACAAAGCGTCATCAAAAGAAATACAAGTGAACTTCATTTCCGCAAAAGACCAGCTAGCAAACATCTTTATCAAACCACTAACCACAACAAGATTCACTGATCTAAGGAACGAGATCAATATTGTTCTCAATCTCTAGAGAAATTCAAGCTTGATGGTGTGTATTATGACTCTATCTCCTAGTCACATTAGAATTCTTCTCTTTATATATTTATTGCACTATTTTCAGACTCTTTAAATCACTATAAATAGTCTATTTATATATATATATTGTATAATTCAAGTATTCAATAACAATTCATTCTTTTAGAATTATTATTTTTCTCAAATTTATTTTTCTCCTCAATTAACTGTATACAAATTAGGAGAATCTTTAATGGTCTTAGCATATGCTTAAAACAAGAAATATTTTCTTTTTAAAGTTGTCGAACCTTTTTCTTCCATTGCTATAAAAACCTCACTGCAATATCGATTTGGCAGAGATGTTTAGATGTACAGCATGCTCTTTAATGCAACTTTCGACCTTTTACAACAATTAACGTGGTTCGTAGAATTGAAACCATTTTTTGTTTAGATAAATTCGCAATTACTAAAAGTTATGCATTAGGTAAAATCCACTTTGTGATTTTAACCGATGTAAATCAAACTAGACGGTTCATAATTGACTAACTCAAACAAAATAAAGTATAGATTAACAGATACTACAATGTAATAGGGTCAATTGTATTCAAAAAAAAAAAAAAGTCAATAAACTGTACTTATTATTGAAAGTTAAATTTGAAACATTTTACAACAATTAAAGTGGTTGGTAGAATTGAAAGGATTGCCGCCAAGGGGTGTTGCTTAACAAAAGTTAACAGTGAACTGCCTGTTCAGAAGTTGGCTTGAAGACAACAACATTTGTGGACGAGCATTATTATTAGTATTCCACCTTGCCATGTGTCCTGTTTTTAGCTCAAGATTATGTTTTGGAATGCATCTGTGCATGGAGTGTTATAAAGTTTTGATGAAAGATGGACTGTTTGCATCTTTGCATGCCCCAATCAACTATCACAACTTGCACTATTGTTAGTAGACACTGGTGATGAAGATCAGAGTTTGTATTGATTTTTTCTTTTTGAAAGTTTATATAGATCCGTTACATGTATTCATTACTAACTTTTAATTTAGTCATTAGTATAAGATCTTCTAGTTTTAAAAAGAATAAATTTCACTTTTGATCTACGGACTATTATACATGAATCACATTTGGTCATCGACTATTAAAATTTTCTAATTAGATGCATGTCAATATAATTTGTATCACATTTAATCCTGTCGTTCAATTTTTCATCCAACTATTGCCCGAAGTGCTCATTCCGGAATAAGTAAATGCATCCATGACTCTTTCTGAAAGAAACAAATGCAATGCTCCTCCCGGAATGAGCACTTCTGGCATTAATAGTCAATGACCAAATGTAATTCATGTATAATCAGTGTTGCAAAAATCCTGCATATGCGTCGATTAATCCCCGCATAGGCGCTAGGCGCCGGTCGACCGCCTAGCATATCACCATACCTTAAATGGTGGTCTAGGCGGCTGGTCAGCTAGGCAACCGCCTAGGCTTCCTAAGCCTCGACTAGACCTCCTAGGCACCGACTAAGCCGCCTAGTCGGCCGATTAATTATTGTTCTTTATATATATATAAAAATTAAATTGATTATTTCAGTCAAGACAACATCTTTTTGAGCGAAACAACCCTAAATTGTACAAACTGTAGATATTTTTTAGGTTAATATTTAATATTTTAGTATTAACTATTAAAGTATTATATAGTTTATAATTATTAGTCTTTAAAAATTAAAAATACTTTAAACAAATTTTTAAAAAGAAAAATAATAAAAACTACACGGCACTGTTTAATCTCCCCTTAGGCGTCCTAGGCGCAAGGCGCTCCCTAAATGCTTGAGGAGCGCCTAGCGATTTTTTCAATCATGTGTATAATAGTCAAAAGTGAATAAATTGTGCATAGATATTACTTGAGGTCATTATTAATGCCATTTAAATCATTACTTGTTATAATCATATCATCAACACAATGAATAAAGAGGTTTTGACCTCGATTAGGATAGCTATGGAAAAGTGCATGTCATTAGAACAACATACATACAGAACTGCCCTGTTCAACTCTCAAATTATTGAACTTCTCAACCACCCAAGCGTGAAGAACGATAACTTGTTTGTGTAACCATGGAGAGGTAGAAAATGACAACTTCGAACTTGAAATCTTTAGCTAGTTAAATTGAAAGAAATTCACGCTATCTCATTCACATCTCAAGGACTCACGTTTATTAATTGTATTGAAAAAAAAAATAGGTGGCTCACTTTTTTATTTTGAATTAATCAAAACATATTAGGAAAAAGTGTCAAATAGGCCACTGAACTTATCGCTTTTGTGCAATTGGGCCATTGAACTTAAAAAGTGTGCAATTTAACCATCAAACAAGCAAAATTTGTGCAATTGGACCATTTTTACAAAAAAATTTAATTNCAAGATTATGTTTTGGAATGCATCTGTGCATGGAGTGTTATAAAGTTTTGATGAAAGATGGACTGTTTGCATCTTTGCATGCCCCAATCAACTATCACAACTTGCACTATTGTTAGTAGACACTGGTGATGAAGATCAGAGTTTGTATTGATTTTTTCTTTTTGAAAGTTTATATAGATCCGTTACATGTATTCATTACTAACTTTTAATTTAGTCATTAGTATAAGATCTTCTAGTTTTAAAAAGAATAAATTTCACTTTTGATCTACGGACTATTATACATGAATCACATTTGGTCATCGACTATTAAAATTTTCTAATTAGATGCATGTCAATATAATTTGTATCACATTTAATCCTGTCGTTCAATTTTTCATCCAACTATTGCCCGAAGTGCTCATTCCGGAATAAGTAAATGCATCCATGACTCTTTCTGAAAGAAACAAATGCAATGCTCCTCCCGGAATGAGCACTTCTGGCATTAATAGTCAATGACCAAATGTAATTCATGTATAATCAGTGTTGCAAAAATCCTGCATATGCGTCGATTAATCCCCGCATAGGCGCTAGGCGCCGGTCGACCGCCTAGCATATCACCATACCTTAAATGGTGGTCTAGGCGGCTGGTCAGCTAGGCAACCGCCTAGGCTTCCTAAGCCTCGACTAGACCTCCTAGGCACCGACTAAGCCGCCTAGTCGGCCGATTAATTATTGTTCTTTATATATATATAAAAATTAAATTGATTATTTCAGTCAAGACAACATCTTTTTGAGCGAAACAACCCTAAATTGTACAAACTGTAGATATTTTTTAGGTTAATATTTAATATTTTAGTATTAACTATTAAAGTATTATATAGTTTATAATTATTAGTCTTTAAAAATTAAAAATACTTTAAACAAATTTTTAAAAAGAAAAATAATAAAAACTACACGGCACTGTTTAATCTCCCCTTAGGCGTCCTAGGCGCAAGGCGCTCCCTAAATGCTTGAGGAGCGCCTAGCGATTTTTTCAATCATGTGTATAATAGTCAAAAGTGAATAAATTGTGCATAGATATTACTTGAGGTCATTATTAATGCCATTTAAATCATTACTTGTTATAATCATATCATCAACACAATGAATAAAGAGGTTTTGACCTCGATTAGGATAGCTATGGAAAAGTGCATGTCATTAGAACAACATACATACAGAACTGCCCTGTTCAACTCTCAAATTATTGAACTTCTCAACCACCCAAGCGTGAAGAACGATAACTTGTTTGTGTAACCATGGAGAGGTAGAAAATGACAACTTCGAACTTGAAATCTTTAGCTAGTTAAATTGAAAGAAATTCACGCTATCTCATTCACATCTCAAGGACTCACGTTTATTAATTGTATTGAAAAAAAAAATAGGTGGCTCACTTTTTTATTTTGAATTAATCAAAACATATTAGGAAAAAGTGTCAAATAGGCCACTGAACTTATCGCTTTTGTGCAATTGGGCCATTGAACTTAAAAAGTGTGCAATTTAACCATCAAACAAGCAAAATTTGTGCAATTGGACCATTTTTACAAAAA